>NC_069501.1:1002081860-1002381860 GCF_027579735.1 Bombina bombina
CAGTCTGCTAGTGCAATTGAATTGCAGTTTCCTGCCTGCCAGCATGTGTGCCAGGCCCACTTGCCAACTAGTGCCACCAATCATATTTGTTATAACAGTATTGTAAATATTTAAAATAAAACCTTTTTTGACTGTGAATCATCAGTCTGCTAGTGCAATTGAATTGCAGTTGTCTGCCTGCCAGCGTGTGTGCCAGGCCCACTTGCCAACTAGTGCCACCAATCATATTTGTTATAACAGTATTAAAAATATTTAAAAAAAAAAAAACTTTTTTGACTGTGAAACATCAGTGAGCTAGTGTAATCTAATTTCAGTGGCCCTCCTCCCAGCGTGTGTGCCAGGCCCACAGTTACAGGGATTAAAGTGCTAAGAACAGTACTACTTAACACAACCTAGTTACCAAGGGTCCCAGACCGTATGTTTTGTTGTTATACTTGGTCAAGGTAATCATGCAGGCCATATAGACCTCCCCTGATAGGGGGAGTTACAGGGATTAAGGTGCTAAGAATAGTACTACTTAACACAACCTAGTTACCATGGGTCCCAGACCACATGTTTTGTTGTTATACTTTGTCAGGGTAATCATGCAGGCCATATAGACCTCCCCCGATAGGGGGAGTAACAGGTATTAAAGTGCTAAGAATAGTACTACTTAACACAACCTAGTTACCATGGGTCCCAGACCGCATGTTTTATTATTATACTTTGTCAGTGTAATTATATATCTATCAAATTAATCTATTTATCTTCTATTGATTCTATCTAACTATCAATCTATGTATATCTATCTATCTATCTATCAAATCTATCTATCTCGTGGCCGGACTGATTTGAGACAGCCGCTTGTGTTTAGGCCAAATTTGAAGTAGGAGGACAGACCAATCATCTTCTTCCAAAAATGCAGGCCATATAGAAATCCCCCGATAGGGGGAGTAACATGTAGTAAACTGCTAAGAATAATACTACTTAACACACCACGGGTCCCAGACTGCATGTCTTATTGTTATACTCTGTCAGGGAAATCATATATCTATCAAATCTATCTATTTATCTATCGAATCTATCTAACTCAATCATATCTATCAAATATAAATTGCATCTATTGATCTATGTAATTCGTATCTATCAAATGTATATTGCATCGATTGATCTATGTAATTCGTATCTATCAAATGTATATTGCATCTATTGATCTATGTAATTTGTATCTATCATATGTATATTGCATCTATTGATCTATGTAATCTATGTATCTATCTATCAAATCTATCTATCTCGTGGTTGTGCAAATGGACTGTTTGCAGTTGTTTGCGGTGCGTTACACGGGGAGTTTGGTCTGTCACTGTGAAGCGGGCGTAACCCTTACACTACCTGATCGATACAACATCATACCTGATGTTTTAAAGCACGTTATTCAAAAAGAAATTAGGAATGTTAGGTGATTAAAGCCCTTTATGGGTTAAAACCAGATTCTGCATCAACTATGTAATTTTCCGTCAGAGTTTTGCCATGGATCCCCCTCCGGCATGCCACAGTCCAGGTGTTAGTCCCCTTGAAACAACTTTTCCATCACTATTGTGGCCAGAAAGAGTCCTTGTGGGTTTTAAAGTTCGTCTGCCTATTGAAGTCAATGGCGGTTTGCACGGTTCGCCGGTTTGAGAACAGTTGCAGAAGTTCGAGTCCGCCGTTCGCGAACCGAAATTTTAAGGTTCGTGACATCACTATTTATAAATACATATGTATATATATATATATATATATATATATATATATATATATACATACATACATATCCATTTTTAAACATGTATGCATCTCTATGTTAAAGCACTTTGCCTGTATTTTTATTTTCATAGGCCTGAGTCCTCATATCTTTGAGGCCTTATAACTTATTTGTGCAATACTTATTATTATTATGATTGTAACTATACGTTGTAATGTATTTTTTATATGTTTTCTGACACTATTTTGTTTCACACTAGAGCTCTGAGATCACTTTAACTTGAATTGCGCTCAAGTGATCACGTTTACCTTCGACTTGTAATACGAGCAAAAAACCTGATGTGTGCAAATAGCCGCAATAAACCCCTTATCACTCGCACGTAACTGTTAGCGCTCCACTCATAATCTGGCCCTCCGTGTTTTGGGAGCCTTATTCAGTTTTTTGGATGCCTTATTTTGGGAGCTTGTTAGTACAGTTTGGCAGCACTACAATAACTTTAATGATATTTTCTTTCAAATCTCTTAACACGTGCAATGTTTCCTAAACTGGTCTCTTACACATAAACACTTTATGCAACAGGGACATCTAGTGGCAAAATACTAATATAGCATACTTTCAACATAAGGGACATAAAAGATCAGTAATAAAATGCTCTAATGTTATAGTATTTGATTATTGCACTTTTGTTTACATATGATTTTATGTTTACCCACACAAAGTGTTAATAACTTGGTTTAAACTGACAACGCACTTCTTGGAAACATTCTCAATTAAGAGCCAAGAGGATTCTCTGATAAATCAATTATCTTAGTGTAGTTCTCATTCGGAACAGTAAAACAGATAGAGGAGCAAGAATTCAGACAATCTGCAAAAAATGCCCAAATTGTATTTAGCATTTAAGCAAATATAGCTTTAGGGAAAAACTTCATGAATCACCTTCTAAGTCTGAACATGTTAAAAATTATAAGCAGGACAGCTTTTACATTTGTGGGTCCCCTCAGACCTGTCAGGTAAGGTTAAGTCCGGAATCAGACCCAATAGCTGAGTGAATTAAAATAACACTCAGCACACTGAGTAAAACCCAGGACGTGACCCCATGACAACTTCTTTTAAACACAGTACTCACACAGACAGAATGGAACACTTGGGGTTCAGAACAGGGTACCAGATGTCTTGATGGTAGATAGTGTGGGGTCAAGCCGTGGTGTAGTCAGACCAGCAGTATTCAGCAACAGAAGATCAGGCAGTTCAGGGTTAACAATAGCGTGGTCAGTATAGCGAGGTTTGGCAACTTGTAAGTAAGTTTGAGTACTCACAGCCACGAAAAGACAAACGGGCACCCGGCAAACGGACCACTAGAATAAGAAGGCACCTGACGTCATCAGAGGGAAGTGGCTACGGTGCGTGACGTTGCTAGGCAACGCAGATACGCCAGAGGACGGGTCGACTGGCATGACAGTGCCCCCTCCTCAAGGACCCCTCTGGGGGACACAACCAGGCTTGGCAGGGTGCTTCAGATGAAATAACTTGACAAGAAGAGGAGCATGAACCCGAGAGGCAGGTTCCCAGGATCGTTCAGTGATGGGATAACCCTTCCAATGAACACGGCAGTATAATCGACTGCCACGATACTTGGAGTCCAATATCTGGCTGACCTCAAATTCAGAAGTACCCTCCACTAGGAGTGGAGAAGGAGGTTTGTGTTTGATGGAGAAATGGTTCTTAACTACCGGTTTGAGAAGGGAGACATGAAATACTGGATGGATCTTAAGTGACTTGGGTAATGCCAGACGATATGCCGAAGAACAAGCTTGAGAAATAACTCGGAAAAGTCCAATGAATTTGGGTCCCAATTTGGTACAGGGCTGTTTCAGACGAATAAACTTGGTGGACAGCCACACCTTGTCTCCGGTGCGATATTAAATCGCTCTGCTTCGTCTGCGATCAGCAAACTTCTTGTATCTTCTGGAAGTAGAGAGTAAAATCTGACGGATAAGATGCCAATGCTTACAAAGGTCTTTTACTGTATGGTCCGCCCCAGGAACAGCAGTAGCACTAGGGGCCAAGGGAAAAGTTCTTGGTTCGAAACCATAGGCCCGCCTTGAAGAGAGAAGTCTGTAAAGAAGAATTGTAGTGAGAGTTGTGAGCCAATTCTGCTAAAGGAAGAAGTTGTGACCAATTGGAGTGTTGATGGTTCACGCAATGCCTGAGAAAGGATTCTAGGGACTGATTCACACTTTCAGTTTGTCTATTGGACTGAGGATGGTGAGCAGTAGAAAGAGAGATGTTAATACCAAACTGTTTGCAAAGAGACCTCCAAAACCTTGAGACGAATTGAACCCCTCGATCCGAGACAATGTCTACAGGGAATCCATGTAATCGAGTGATGTGAAGAGAGACTCTGAGTGGAAGGCAATCCAGGTAAGGGAATGAAATGTGCTGACTTGGAGAACCTGTCTACCACTACCCATATCGTCTTATTTCTAGCAGAATTATTATTATTATCGGTTATTTGTAGAGCGCTAACAGATTCCACAGCGCTAAAAACAGGAAGATCAGTGTTGTTTGAGCTTCCATAGGGTATTGGTCAATCCAGGATGACCTGCTAGTAGGCAATCATGAGCCATTGCAGAAGTTTAAGACGAAGTCCACCTGGTACGTACAGAATTCCAGGGGGAAGCACATAGGAAGATGGTACTTGGCCTTGAGCAGAATGAAGAGCTTGTAAAGGAAAAGATGATACTTGTGCTAAAACACTAACTGGACGTAGTATAGGATCAGGCTCCAGTAATATAGAATCAGTAGGCTGGTACTGCCTGGACAGAGCATCAGCTTTAGAATTCTTGGTACCAGGAACATAGGACAGTATAAAATTGGATCTAGAAAAGAACAAAGCCCACCGAGCTTGATGGGAGTTGAGGCGTCTTGCTGTATGGAGGTACAGAAGATTCTTATGGTCGGTTAAGATCAAAAATGGTTGACAAGTTCCCTCAAGCCAATGTCTCCATTCATCCAAAGCCAGTTTTATGGCCAGCAACTCCTTATTGCCTACGTCGTAATTAAGTTCTGCAGGATTGAATTTTTTAGAAAAGAACCCCACGGGATGTATCTTGCTTGTGATCGGGTTATGTTGTGAGAGTACAGCACCATCTGCTATAGAGGAGGCATCCACTTCTAGAATGAAAAAAAAAGGCAGTTTTTAAATTCTCAAATGCCTGAATAGCAGAACTAGGCCAGACTCTGCAATTTTGACCCTTCTTAGTAAGGGAAGTGAGAGGAGAAGTTTAGCAAAGTCCTTAATAAACTTCCGATAATAGTTGGCAAAGCCAAGAAACCTCTGAAGTGATTTGAGGGTGGTAGGTCTTGGCCAGTCTTTAATGGCCGAGAGTTTTTCAGGGTCCATGTCGAATCCGGAGCTGGATATGATATAGCCCAAGAAGGGAATAGAGGTTTGGTGGAATGAGCATTTCTCCAGTTTGGTGAAGAGTGAATTATCTCATAGTCTTTGAAGTACTAGTCTTACATGGTGACTATGTTCATGTATGTCTTTAGAATAGATCAGAATATCATTGAGATAAACAATAAAAAAGTGGTTAAGATAGTCTCTGAAGATCTCGTTAACGAAATTTGAAATACTGTGGGTGCATTGCACAATCCAAATGGCATAACTAGGTATTCATAGTGGCCGAATCTTGTGTTGAATGCTGTTTTCCATTTGTCCCCTTGATTAATCCGAACCAAATTATAGGCCCCTCAAAGATCCAATTTCAAAACAACAGAAGCTCCTTGGAGACGATCAAACAGCTCAGGAATGAGCGGAAGGGGATAACTGTTCTTTACAGTGATTTGGTTTAATGCATGATAGTCAATGCAGGGCCGAAGTCCTCCATCTTTCTTACCAATGAAGAAGAATCCTGCACCTACAGGTGAGGAAGAAGGACGAATAAACCCTCTGGCCAAGTTATCCTTAATGTATTCATCCAGAGAGTTGTTTTCCTGACGAGAAAGGGGGTAGGTCTTTCCTCTTGGTAAAGGAGCTCCAGGTTAAAGGTCAATAGGGCAATCAAACTTTTGATGAGGAGGCAAAGTCTCAGCCTCTTTCTTGGAAAAGACGTCACAAAAATCATGATACTGCTTAGGTAATGCATCAAGAATGTCTACAAGTGCCACGACAGATTTAGAAACTTTGGAGGGACCTTGCAGACAACGATTGCAACAAGTAGTACCCCAAGCTACGAGTTCTCCTTTGGACCAAGAAAAAAACGGATCATGAAGCTGCAACCACGGGAGTCCTAGGATTAATGGAAACTGGGCAGAAGTGACTGACATCAAAACTGATGCTTTCTGAGTGTAGAACACCCACTGCCATGTGAAGAGATATAATTTGTGGAATATTGAATAAACCCTGTGCCCAAAGGTTGTTCTTTGGTAAGAAGAGGGATCTTCAGAGATTCGGCAAAACTGGAGTCAATAAACATACCTGCGGCTCCAGAGTCAATGAGAGCTTGAGTCTGAAACTTGGTACAACCAATTGTGAGAGAAACAGGAACAAAACGTTTGGGATTGGGGGTGGAAAATGGTTTCTGGCTTAACTCTGTCCCTCGATCAGTAGTTAAGCCTTGGCTTTTACTGGCCTGGTGGGAAATTCTTTTAACAGATGCCCTTTAGTACCACAGTACAGACATAGTCCTAAGGTGCGCCTTCTAAGGCGTTCGGCTTCAGACAACTTAATTGCTCCTACTTCCATGGGTTCTACTGAATCAGACGAAGTGGAGTTAGTGGTGGATATACTGGGGGTACGAGGCGGTGGACAAAAAATTGGTCTAGAAAACGGTCTTCTAATCCGGTCTCTTTCCTGTAGACGTTCAGAGTATCTGGTGTCTAGTTTAATACATAGATTGATGAGGTCTTCCAAAGATTCAGGTAGGTCACGATATACTAGCTCATTCTTTAATCATTCACAAAGCCTTTTGCGAAAGGCTGCACGAAGAGCCCCATGGTCCCATGCAGTTTCAGCGGACAAAGTCCGAAATTCTATAGCATATTGAGCTACAGAAAGGGAACCTTGTCTTAAGTCCAACAACCCAGCCTCAGCTGCTGCGACCTTTCCAGGTTTATCAAAAACAGAAGAAAAAGCGGATAAAAAAGGATCCACGTCTTGCAGCATGGGGTCGTATTTTTCCAAAAAAGGAGATACCCAAGCCAAGGCCTTACCCTTCAGTAGGGAAATCAAAAAGGTAATCTTTGAAGATGAATTATGGAATACCAGAGGATTGTTTCTGAAGTGCAGACAACATTGATTTAAGAATCCACGGCACTCTTCAGGATTGCCGTCATATTTATCAGGTAGTGGGATTCTAGGAATCATATGTCCTACTGGCTGTGGCGGATTATAAGCTGTAGTAGAACTAGTAGCAGCAGCGGCAGAGGTTGAAGGTGACTGAGGAGGAGTAGAGAGGTTATGCAGAAGGGCGTAATCTGATCTAGTTTAGCATCAAGAGATTGCAGGTGTGCAGCATGTGTGCCAAGAAGTTGTCCTTGGAGGGTCACGGCCGTGGATAACTCAGCAGGGTCCATAATTTTGGCCCGTTTGTAATGTCAGGTTAGGTTAAGTCTGGAATCAGACCCAATAGCTGAGTGAATTAAAATAACGCTCAGCACACTGAGTAAAACCCAGGACGTGAGCCCAGGACAACTTCTATTAAACACAGTACTCACACAGACAGAAAGGAACACTTGGGGTTCAGAACAGGGTGCCAGATGTCTTGATGGTAGATAGTGTGGAGTCAAGCAGAGGTGTAGTCAGACCAGCAGTATTTGGCAACAGAAGATCAGGCAGTTCAGGGTTAACAATAGCGTGGTCAGTATAGCGAGGTTTGGCAACTTGTATTCAGGCAGTTCAGGGTTAAACAATAGCGTGGTCAGTATAGCAAGGTTTGGCAACTTGAATTCAGGCAGTTCAGAGTTAAACAATAGCGTGGTCAATATAGCACAGTCTGGCAGCTTGTATTCAGGTAGTTCAGGGTTAAACAATAGCGTGGTCAGTATAGCAAGGTTTGGCAACTTGTATTCAGGCAGTTCAGGGTTAAACAATAGCGTGGTCAATTCAGCAAGGTTTGGCAACTTGTATTCAGGCAGTTCAGGGTTAAACAATATTGTGGTCAGTATAGCAAGGTTTGGCAACTTGTAGTAAGACAGTTCAAGGTTAAACAATAGCATGCTCAGTATAGCAAGGTTTGGCAACTTGTATTCAGGCAGTCCAGGGTTAAACAATAGCGTGGTCAGTATAACAAGGTTTGGCAACTTGTATTCAGGCAGTTCAGGGTTAGACAATAGCGTGGTCAATTCAGCAAGGTTTGGCAACTTGTATTCAGGCAGTTCAGGGTTAAACAATAGCGTGGTCAGTATAGCAAGGTCTGGCAACTTGTATTCAGGCAGTTCAGAGTTAGACAATAACAAAGTCAGAGTAGCAAGGTTCGGCAACAGGAAATCAGGCTCAGTCAAAGTTAATAAGTTTGAGTACTCACAGCCACAAAAAGACAAACGGGAATCCGGCAAACGGACCACCAGAATAAGAAGGCGCCTGACGTCATCAGAGGGAAGTGGCTACGGTGCGTGACGTTGGTAGGCAACGCAGATACGCCAGAGGACGGGTCGGCTGGCATGACAAGACCTTTTGGGGATCCTCCTGTTTTCATCATTGTCTCCAAATAAATCTTCTCTCGTCCTTCAGTTATTGCATAGTTAAAACACTGCCGAAGCTGCCTAAGCATTACTTGTCATTTCAAGATGTGTTCTCTAAGAAAGAAGCCAAATCCTTATCTCCACATTGCCCTTTTGATTGTCCAATTGACCAACTACCTAGTACTCCTCTTCCCTTGGAAGATCTTATTCCCTCTCTCGTCCTAAAGCAGAAGCTGTTTAAGAATACATCCAGGATAACCTAGCCAGATGTTTTATTCATCCTTCCTTATCTCCACTTGGAGCAGGGCTCTTCTTTGTGAAAAAAGTTAATGGAGGCCTCCGCCCTTATATTGATTACCGGGTCACAACCAGATCACTGTAAAAATAGTTATCTTCTTCCCCTCATCCCTGAATTATTCTACTATCTTCAAGGAGCTTCTGTTTTCATAAAACTAGACCTTTGAGGAGCTTACAATCTTGTCAGACAAGTGGAAAACAGCCTTCAATACTCGTTTTGGGCATTATAAATATTTGGTCATGCCCTTCGTCCTGTGCAATGCTCCAGCAGTATTTCAACATTTTCTCAATGAAATCTTCAGAGATTACTTGAACAAATTCATAATAATCTACCTGTCGACAAAAAATTGGTCTAGAAAACAGTCTTCTAATCCGGTCTCTTTCCTGTAGACGTTCAGAGTATCTGGTGTCTAGTTTAATACATAGATTAATGAGGTCTTCCAAAGATTCGGGTAGGTCACGATATACTAGCTCATCCTTTAATCGTTCACAAAGCCCTTTGCGAAAGGCTGCATGAAGAGCCCCATGGTTCCATGCAGCTTCAGCAGCCAAAGTCCGAAATTCTATAGCATATTGAGCTACAGAAAGGGAACCTTGTCTTAAGTCCAACAACCCAGCCTCAGCTGCTGCGACCCTTCCAGGTTTATCAAAAACAGAAGAAAAAGCGGATAAAAAAGGATCCACGTCTTGCAGTATGGGGTCGTCTTTTTCCAAAAAAGGAGATACCCAAGCCAAGGCCTTACCCTTCAGTAAGGAAATCAAAAAGTTAATCTTTGAAGAGGAATTATGGAATACCAGAGGATTGTTTCTGAAGTGCAGACAACATTGATTTAAGAATCCATGGCACTCTTCAGGATTGCCGTCATATTTATCAGGTAGTGGGATTCTAGGAATCAGATGTCCTACTGGCTGTGGCGGATTATAAACTATAGTAGAACTAGTAGCAGCAGCGGCAGAGGTTGAAGGTGACTGAGGAGGAGTAGAGAGGTTATGCAGAAGGGCGTAATCTGATCTAGTTTAGCATCAAGAGATTGCAGGTGTGCAGCATGTGTGCCAAGAAGTTGTCCTTGGAGGGTCACGGCCATGGATAACTCAGCAGGGTCCATAATTTTGGCCCGTTTGTAATGTCAGGTTAGGTTAAGTCCGGAATCAGACCCAATAGCTGAGTGAATTAAAGTAACACTCAGCACACTGAGTAAAACCCAGGATGTGACCCCACGACAACTTCTATTAAACACAGTACTCACACAGACAGAATGGAACACTTGGGGTTCAGAACAGGGTGCCAGATGTCTTGATGGTAGATAGTGTGGAGTCAAGATGAAGTGTAGTCAGACCAGCAGTATTCGGCAACAGAAGATCAGGCAGTTCAGGGTTAACAATAGTGTGGTCAGTATAGAGAGGTTTGGCAACTTGTATTCAGGCAGTTCAGGGTTAAACAATAGCGTGATCAGTATAGCAAAGTTTGGCAACTTGAATTCAGGCAGTTCAGAGTTAAACAATAGCGTGGTCAATATAGCAAGGTCTGGCCACTTGTATTCAGGCAGTTCAGGGTTAAACAATAGCGTGGTCAGTATAGCAAGGTTTGGCAACTTGTATTCAGGCAGTTCAGGGTTAAACAATAGCGTGGTCAATTCAGCAAGGTTTGGCAACTTGAATTCAGGCAGTTCAGGGTTAAACAATATTGTGGTCAGTATAGCAAGGTTTGGCAACTGGTAGTAAGACAGTTCAGGGTTTAACAATAGTGTGGTCAGTATAGCAAGGTTTGGCAACTTGTATTCAGGCAGTTCAGGGTTAAACAATAGCGTGGTCAGTATAGCAAGGTTTGGTAACTTGCATTCAGGCAGTTCAGGGTTAGACAATAGTGTGGTCAATTCAGCAAGGTTTGGCAACTTGTATTCAGGCAGTTTAGGGTTAAAAAATAGTGTGGTCAGTATAGCAAGGTCTGGCAACTTGTATTCAGGCAGTTCAGAGTTAGACAATAACAAAGTCAGAGTAGCAAGGTTCGGCAACAGGAAATCAGGCTCAGTCAAAGTTAATAAGTTTGAGTACTCACAGCCACGAAAAGACAAACGGGAACCCGGCAAACGGACCACCAAAATAAGAAGGCATCTGACGTCATCAGAGGGAAGTGGCTATGGTGCGTGATGTTGGTAGGCAACGCAGATATGCCAGAGGACGGGTCGGCTGGCGTGACAAGACCTTTTGGGGATCCTCCTGTTTTCATCATTGTCTCCAAATAAATCTTCTCTC
Source organism: Bombina bombina (assembly GCF_027579735.1). Classification (NCBI taxonomy): domain Eukaryota; kingdom Metazoa; phylum Chordata; class Amphibia; order Anura; family Bombinatoridae; genus Bombina; species Bombina bombina. The sequence continues at coordinate 1,002,092,818 of NC_069501.1, forward strand.
GTCCTTCAGTTATTGCATAGTTAAAACACTGCCGAAGCTGCCTAAGCATTACTTGTCATTTCAAGATGTGATCTATAAGAAAGAAGCCGAATCCTTATCTCCACATTGCCCTTTTGATTGTCCAATGGACCAACTACCTAGTACTCCTCTTCCCTTGGAAGATCTTATTCCCTCTCTCGTCCTAAAGCAGAAGCTGTTTAAGAATACATTCAGGATAACCTAGCCAGAGGTTTTATTCATCCTTCCTTATCTCCACTTGGAGCAGGGCTCTTATTTGTGAAAAAAAATGAATGGAGGCCTCCGCCCTTATATTGATTACCGGGTCACAACCAGATCACCGTAAAAATAGTTATCCTCTTCCCCTCATCCCTGAATTATTCTACTATCTTCAAGGAGCTTCTGTTTTCATAAAACTAGACCTTTGAGGAGCCTACAATCTTGTCAGACAAGTGGAAAAAATCCTTCAATACTCGTTTTGGGCATTATAAATATTTGGTCATGCCCTTCGGCCTGTGCAATGCTCCAGCAGTATTTCAACATTTTCTCAATGAAATCTTCAGAGATTACTTGAACAAATTCATAATAATCTACCTGGATGACATTCTGATTTTTTTTTTAAAATCTTCATGAGCATATCAATCATGTGACACTAGTCCTCCAAAGACTACAAGATCATTCCTTATTTGCAAAACTGGAAAAATGCTCCTTTAACCAAGATTCTATTCCTTTTTTGGGTTATTTGATCTCCAACCAAGGATTCAAGATAGATCCTGTAAAATTGTCTGGTATAATGGATTGGCCTAGACCCTACAGCGCTTCCTAGGCTTTGCTAATTAATATTGAATATTTATTAAGGTATCCTCCAATATCACTGCTCCTCTCACCGCCTTAACCAGAAAGGGAAGTAATTGCAAAAACTGGTCACAGAAGGCTATTTCTGCCTTTGATTTACTTAAAACAGTTTTTTCTTTGGCTCCAATACTTAGACACCCTGAGTATTCTCTTCAATTTATTATAGAAGTAGACCCATCAGATGTGGCAGTAGGGGCAGTACTTTCCCAAACTTCTCCAGATTTTATCAAAATACACCCTGTGGCATATTTTTTTTAAAAAATCAACATGGCTGAATTACATTACAATGTTGGCAAACAAGGAATTGTTAGCCATCAAAATGGCTCTAGATGAATATACACCTGCTTGAAGGAACATTTCAACCCTTCATGATTTTAACCAATCATAAAAATATCTTGTATTTACAGACAGCTAAGAGGCTCAATGCTCGTCAAGCCAGATGGTCTTTATTCTTCTCCAGATTTAATTATGTTCTTTCTTAAATTCCTGGAACCAAAAACATCAAGGTAGATGCCTTGTCAAGGCAGTCTATGCCGGATTCATCAATGGATCACACTCCAGAGGTTATTCTCAAACCTCAAAAGATTGTAGCTCAATTGACTACTTCCGTACTACAAAGATTGCAGGCAGTAGAATCTAAATTACCACCATCCTGTTCTCCTCCTCAGAGTAGCCTCTTTGTTTCTAATCAACTTTGTCTCAAACTTCTTCAATGAGCTTATAACAATGTTTTAGCCAATCATCCAAGCTTTAAAGGAACATTGGAAAGATTAACACAGCATGTATAGTGGTAGAAGAGATACCAAGAATTTTGTAGTAGCTTGTACAATCTGTACTTCCAATAAAGCCCCACATCAATCACCTTTTGGTCTGCTTCAGCCTCATTATCGGAATGTTCCTTTAAATGAATGAAAATTTTGATTAAAAATGACACTGCACAACACGATAGGCTAGAAAGTGAAATTGAAGATCTGTCAACTAAACTAAAAACATTTGAAAACTTACCAGAGTTTGAAGCAAGATACAAAAAGTACCAGGTGGAATTGGACAAATATGAGGCCGAAATCAAACAAACAAAACAATCCAAATTAAATAGGTATATAGCTGACTTTAAAAACAACAAGGTTTACAAGTGGGGAAATAAATTTAAACAAAACTCTAATAGAAGAACAAGAACACACATTATAGACAGTGATGCCTCAGAATTAGAAGGAAGTGAATCAGATGCTACTGATACAGAAAGTACAACTCCCAGTACCTCGACCCAACGTTTAACCAGACAACAAAGCAAAAAACGTAAAGATTTTTTAGAAGAGGGTATATCAGAACAGGAAGAACCACCAGGAGAGGAGGCAGAAATAAATCTAAAGCCAACAAAAATAAAAGACAAATCGAAGCAGGAATCCAAACGATGGAAACCCTACAAGAGACCACCAAGTCCATTTTCCAAAATGAGACTAACTTAATGCAAATAATAAATCTATCTAACAAAATTTTGTCTGAGGAACATCAAGAAGTCTTAAAGAAAGGTCTCTCTTTCTGCCCCACAGGATCTTTAGATAAATTCGAGACAACAAAAGTTATACAATTATATCTGAGAAAAATTCTTCTAAAAAAACAATTCATGAGAAATAATGACCTTACTTGTGAAATTGAAGGTATAAATAATGAATGGTCAGATGAAGAGAGATTAACAATTCAAACTATGCAGGACTTACTTCAAGAGAATGATTCAAATACTGAATCCAATTGGAGAGATCTAATGGTAAACAAATCAAAATACACACCAAAATTCAATACATCAAGACATGTGGAGATTTTCAATGAAATTGTAACACATGAAATTGCTAAATTACATATTCATACCACAAAATCAAATCTGACAAAACCAGAGATTAAAGCACTACATGAAATGCAGAAATGGGACGATGTACTCATTAAGGCCTAGATTTAGAGTTCGGCGGTAAAAGGGCTGTTAACGCTCCGCGGGTTTTTTTCTGGCCGCACCATAAATTTAACTCTGGTATCGAGAGTTCAAACAAATGCTGTGTTAGGCTCCAAAAAAGGAGCGTAGAGCATTTTTACCGCAAATGCAACTCTCGATACCAGAGTTGCTTACGGACGCGGCCGGCCTCAAAAACGTGCTCGTGCACGATTCCCCCATAGGAAACAATGGGGCTGTTTGAGCTGAAAAAAAACCTAACACCTGCAAAAAAGCAGCGTTCAGCTCCTAACGCAGCCCCATTGTTTCCTATGGGGAAACACTTCCTACGTCTGCACCTAACACTCTAACATGTACCCCGAGTCTAAACACCCCTAACCTTACACTTATTAACCCCTATTCTGCCGCCCCCGCTATCGCTGACTCCTGTATATTATTTTTAACCCCTAATCTGCCGCTCCGTAAACCGCCGCAACCTACGTTATCCCTATGTACCCCTAATCTGCTGCCCTAACATCGCCGACCCCTATGTTATATTTATTAACCCCTAATCTGCCCCCCACAACGTCGCCGACACCTACCTACACTTATTAACCCCTAATCTGCCGAGCGGACCTGAGCGCTACTATAATAAAGTTATTAACCCCTAATCCGCCTCACTAACCCTATCATAAATAGTATTAACCCCTAATCTGCCCTCCCTAACATCGCCGACACCTACCTTCAATTATTAACCCCTAAACTTCCGATCGGAGCTCACCGCTATTCTAATAAATGTATTAACCCCTAAAGCTAAGTCTAACCCTAACACTAACACCCCCCTAAGTTAAATATAATTGTTATCTAACGAAATAAATTAACTCTTATTAAATAAATGATTCCTATTTAAAGCTAAATACTTACCTGTAAAATAAACCCTAATATAGCTACAATATAAATTATAATTATATTATAGCTATTTTAGGATTAATATTTATTTTACAGGCAACTTTGTAATTATTTTAACCAGGTACAATAGCTATTAAATAGTTAAGAACTATTTAATAGTTACCTAGTTAAAATAATAACAAATTTACCTGTAAAATAAATCCTAACCTAAGATATAATTAAACCTAACACTACCCTATCAATAAAATAATTAAATAAACTACCTACAATTACCTACAATTAACCTAACACTACACTATCAATAAATTAATTAAACACAATTCCTACAAATAAATACAATTAAATAAACTAGCTAAAGTACAAAAAATAAAAAAGAACTAAGTTACAGAAAATAAAAAAATATTTACAAACATAATAAAAATATTACAACAATTTTAAACTAATTACACCTACTCTAAGCCCCCTAATAAAATAACAAAGCCCCCCAAAATAAAAAATTCCCTACCCTATTCTAAATTAAAAAAGTTACAAGCTCTTTTACCTTACCAGCCCTGAACAGGGCCCTTTGCGGGGCATGCCCCAAGAATTTCAGCTCTTTTGCCTGTAAAAAAAAACATACAATACCCCCCCCCCCCAACATTACAACCCACCACCCACATACCCCTAATCTAACCCAAACCCCCCTTAAATAAACCTAACACTAATCCCCTGAAGATCTTCCTACCTTGTCTTCACCATCCAGGTATCACCGATCCGTCCTGGCTCCAAGATCTTCATCCAACCCAAGCGGGGGTTGGCGATCCATAATCCGGTGCTCCAAAGTCTTCCTCCTATCCGGCAAGAAGAGGACATCCGGACCGGCAAACATCGTCTCCAAGCGTCATCTTTGATCTTCTTCCATCCGGTGCGGAGCGGGTCCATCTTGAAGCAGGCGACGCGGATCTATCCTCTTCTTCCGATGTCTCCCGACTAATGACGGTTCCTTTAAGGGACGTCATCCAAGATGGCGTCCCTCGAATTCCGATTGGCTGATAGGATTCTATCAGCCAATCGGAATTAAGGTAGGAATTTTCTGATTGGCTGATGGAATCAGCCAATCAGAATCAAGTTCAATCCGATTGGCTGATCCAATCAGCCAATCAGATTGAGCTCGCATTCTATTGGCTGTTCCGATCAGCCAATAGAATGCGAGCTCAATCTGATTGGCTGATGGGATCGGCCAATCGGATTGAACTTGATTCTGATTGGCTGATTCCATCAGCCAATCAGAAAATTCCTACCTTAATTCCGATTGGCTGATAGAATCCTATCAGCCAATCGGAATTCGAGGGACGCCATCTTGGATGACGTCCCTTAAAGGAACCGTCATTAGTCGGGAGACATCGGAAGAAGAGGATGGATCCGCGTCGCCTGCTTCAAGATGGACCCGCTCCGCACCGGATGGAAGAAGATCGAAGATGCCGCTTGGAGAAGATGTTTGCCGGTCCGGATGTCCTCTTCTTGCCGGATAGGAGGAAGACTTTGGAGCACCGGATTATGGATCGCCAACCCCCGCTTGGGTTGGATGAAGATCTTGGAGCCAGGACGGATCGGTGATACCTGGATGGTGAAGACAAGGTAGGAAGATCTTCAGGGGATTAGTGTTAGGTTTATTTAAGGGGGGTTTGGGTTAGATTAGGGGTATGTGGGTGGTGGGTTGTAATGTTGGGGGGGGGGTATTGTATGTTTTTTTTTACAGGCAAAAGAGCTGAAATTCTTGGGGCATGCCCCGCAAAGGGCCCTGTTCAGGGCTGGTAAGGTAAAAGAGCTTGTAACTTTTTTAATTTAGAATAGGGTAGGGAATTTTTTATTTTGGGGGGCTTTGTTATTTTATTAGGGGGCTTAGAGTAGGAGTAATTAGTTTAAAATTGTTGTAATATTTTTATTATGTTTGTAAATATTTTTTTATTTTCTGTAACTTAGTTCTTTTTTATTTTTTGTACTTTAGCTAGTTTATTTAATTGTATTTATTTGTAGGAATTGTGTTTAATTAATTTATTGATAGTGTAGTGTTAGGTTAATTGTAGGTAATTGTAGGTAGTTTATTTAATTATTTTATTGATAGGGTAGTGTTAGGTTTAATTATATCTTAGGTTAGGATTTATTTTACAGGTAAATTTGTTATTATTTTAACTAGGTAACTATTAAATAGTTCTTAACTATTTAATAGCTATTGTACCTGGTTAAAATAATTACAAAGTTGCCTGTAAAATAAATATTAATCCTAAAATAGCTATAATATAATAATAATTTATATTGTAGCTATATTAGGATTTATTTTACAGGTAAGTATTTAGCTTTAAATAGGAATAAGTTATTTAATAAGAGTTAATTTATTTCGTTAGATAAAACTTATATTTAACTTAGGGGGGTGTTAGTGTTAGGGTTAGACTTAGCTTTAGGGGTTAATACATTTATTAGAATAGCGGTGAGCTCCGGTCGGCAGATTAGGGGTTAATAATTGAAGTTAGGTGTCGGCGACGTTGAGGGGGGCAGATTAGGGGTTAATAAATATAATATAGGGGTCGGCGATGTTAGGGGTATCAGATTAGGGGTACATAGGGATAACGTAGGTGGCGGCGATTTGCGGTCGGAAGATTAGGGGTTAATTATTTTAAGTAGCTTGCGGCGACGTTGTGTGGGGCAAGTTAGGGGTTAATAAATATAATATAGGGGTCGGCGGGGTTAGGGGCAGCAGATTAGGGGTACATAAGGATAACGTAGGTGGCGGTCGGCAGATTAGGGGTTAAAAATTTTAATCGAGTGGCGGCGATGTGGGGGGACCTCGGTTTAGGGGTACATAGGTAGTTTATGGGTGTTAGTGTACTTTAGGGTACAGTAGTTAAGAGCTTTATAAACCGGCGTTAGCCAGAAAGCTCTTAACTCCTGCTATTTTCAGGCGGCTGGAATTTTGTCGTTAGAGCTCTAACGCTCACTGCAGAAACGACTCTAAATACCGGCGTTAGAAAGATCCCATTGAAAAGATAGGCTACGCAAATGGCGTAGGGGGATCTGCGGTATGGAAAAGTCGCGGCTGAAAAGTGAGCGTTAGACCCTTTAATCACTGACTCCAAATACCAGCGGGCGCCCAAAACCAGCGTTAGGAGCCTCTAACGCTCGTTTTGACGGCTACCGCCGAACTCTAAATCTAGGCCTAAGAATTCAGACAAAGGTGGCAATGTGGTAATTTGGCCACAAGACATGTACCTACGGGAGATACATAAACAACTACGCAATAAAGAGTGCTATTCAAAACTATTATTTGATCCTACTAACAACTATCTTGCTAGTTATAACAACATAATATCAAATGCTGTAAAAGATCAAATCATTTCACTTAAAGAACAGAAATTTCTGACAGTACGTGACCCCAAAATAGCTACATTCTATGCCATACCTAAGGTGCACAAAAATCCAACAATACCACCAGGACGTCCCATTGTCGCAGGAATAGGAAATCTTACAGAGAAGGCGAGTCAGTATGTAGATTTCAGACTTAGAGAATTTGTTACACAAATGCCATCCTTTGTAAAAGATACGATGGAAGTCTTATATAATCTTGAAAACATCCAGTTAACAGACAATACTATACTAGTAACTGCAGATATTTAAGCATTATATACAAGCATTGACCATCAATTGGGTCTGAAAGCAGTACAACATTTTCTAAATAGTTCTTCCAATGAAGAAAAAGCACATGATACGTTCATTCTGAAGTTACTGCAATTCATTCTGTACCATAATTATTTTGTATTCGATCAACAATTTTACCTGCAGATTCGAGGTACGGCAATGGGTACTTCATGCGCACTAACCTATGCAAATCTTTTCTTAGGTTGGTGGGAGCAACAAATAGTGTTCTCTGACACCAATGCACTGTTCACAAACCATATACCATTATGGTTGAGGTACATAGATGACGTGTTCTTCCTATGGGAAGGAACGTCTGATGCACTACTGGAGTTTCTGAATAAATTAAATCATAATGATTTAAATATTAAATTGACATACGAATATGAGAAACAAGAAGTGACATTTCTGGACTTGAAGATATCCAAAGGAGAATCTGGAGCAATAACAACTGATCTGTTCCGTAAGAAAAAAGCAACCAATAATCTACTGCATGCCACAAGTGGACATGCACCCAACACTATTCAGGCATTACCGATAGGAGAATTTTTAAGGATGAAAAGAAACTGTTCAGACCCAGAAACATACAAACTTAGAGCTGAAGAATTACAATTTCGTCTACAACAACGAGGTTATAGCAGCAGAAGTATAAAAAGAGCAAAACATAGAGCAAACAATACCAACAGAAAGGAACTACTTCAAAAAAAGCAGAAAAATAAAGATCAAAATACTAGACTGATCCTCACATATTCGCCTCAAACGAACGAAGTGATAAATATTCTTAACAAACATATACATATTCTCCAAGCTGATCCTAAATTGAAGAGTATTATTGGTGATAAAATCCAAATAGGATACAGACGGGCCAAAAACATTAAAGACACCTTAAGCCCAAGTCACTTTATGAGGAGGAAAAATAAAAATGATCCAATTTCCTTAGGAAATTTCAAATGCAGGAATTGCTCCATTTGCAAACATATGCTACCAGTAAAATCAATAAAAGATAGATTCGGACAGAAACATACAATTCGGACTCACATTAACTGTAATACCTCCAATATTATCTATGCCATCACATGTAGTTGTAACAAGTATTACATTGGGATGTCTACAAGGAAACTCCGTACTAGGATGCTCGAACATCTGAGTAATGTAAGAAATGCAGCTAAGGATGCAGCAGACCATAAAAACATCACTAGTGTAGCATCCCATTTTCTCAAATACCATATAGGACAAACCTCAGCACTAAATTTTCATGGGATAGAAAAAATCTCCCTAGGAATTAGAGGAAATCTGGAAGACACACTACTAAAAAGAGAAAGCCGTTGGATTTACCTTATGAATTCAGTATATCCAGCAGGCATGAATGAAAACAACAATTTTTTTACCTACCTCTAAATGATTTATTATAACCTGTGTATGTTTATCTTTAACATACAGAATTAAAAGTACAGGATGAAATATATAAAGATTCTATAGAATTATTCTGTATGTTGATATCTACAGTTAACAATAATATATATTAAAGATAAGAATTTTTGACTTAAACTTCATGGTCCTATTCATAACCAACAACATCTATTTAAGAGAAGAATTTTACACTTCAAGAAATATAAGTATAAACAGAAATATTTCTTAGCACAACCTGGTAAATGAAATCAGGTTTACACTTTTATTTAATTTATAAGTAAGCACGAGATACTAAAGAAACACTTTTCTAGCACACATTATTTATTAAAATTAAATACTGATCACAATCTATCACATCTTAGTGATAAAATCCTGACACATTAATAGAACCAGTATTTGAGCACTTTATCTGTTCACATTCCTCTTTTGTTTTTATTTATTATTTATTCTTTGTTCACTTGTTACACAAAACCATTTTTTCTTCCCCCCATATATAAATTTATAATAATTTTTATTCTCCTTAATTTATATAGAATATGACCAGTATTCATGTCATTTTAATATATGATATATAAATCTAATGTTATTACCGTTTTGGCATCTAGTATTATAGGTAGAGTCAAGTGTGTTCACAGAGGACAATGGAGTATAATAAACACTATCTATAATTTAAATATGAATAAACAGAATACTACATATCTATTATATCGCACCATGAAAATCAAATATGCAAAATAAAGGCATCTTAACATTACTTAAACCGATGATTTCACGATGACAAAATTTTAAAAAAATTCTAACCCTAAATACTTGAAATAATATCTTACTTTCAACAGCGGCTGACCCTTATACCACTTGACTATAGAAAATCTAACAATATGTCAATCAAATTTCATCAGACCAAACTCTGGATCTGATTCGTCATCAAAAACCCTAAGGCGTGGATAGAACAAGTACAAAAAAACGCGGAAACCGCAGCGCCCCGCCTTCGAAAAAGCCGGTATACCCGGCGAAACATGTCAGGAGTAGGGGAATTGGGACCCCTCATGTTTTAAATCTAGACTAACTAGTTAGTTAACATACTGATATCTGAGCTGACAAACAAGTATACTCAGATTTTACTAGATAGACTATCGCACTGAGGTGCACTAACACTGTATTACTGAGACTGATGTCTCATACGCTGATAATTGACAGTGTGTGCTGCACTTCTGTTTTATAACTTTAAGTGTGTATATGGCTAATACTACTGATAACTTAATCATTGAACAGTATATTTGCCAAATAGTAGCTAGCCATTACACACTATCTGCTTGTAACATCAATACCTTTGATTACATAGAAATTACATATCTGGAATTATCTCTCGCTATAATCTAATATTAGTATGGAGCTGGTAGCTCTAATACAATCATGCTTATCTAATACTCTATACTCCTAACGGCTCTTAAAATAAGAAGGTTATGTGATGATTCATTATGATAGCAATATAATACATAGAAACCTTTATTTGTTACCAGCGTTAGCAGAAAACTTGAGTTATATTCTCTGAACACACCGACTAATCACTACCTGAATGCGGTGTTAAAGGTGATATTTAGATAAGCTGAACACATCGTGTTTGTATTTACAATATACAGCAACTCAGAACATATGAGGGTGCAAACTTAATACTTCTATGCTCAGTCCATTGGATTGAATGAATAATTAGTGTTTACATAGGCAGTTATGTATCTATTTTGTATGCTTTACGTACAATGTAGCAGTGAAGACACATGACTATTACTGCAGGACATTATACAAGTAAACCCGTGGCATATATACCAATAGGAGACAATGTTTATAATTTCAAGTGAGTTTATCTCTTGCATGCTGCAAATTCAAAATATATCAAACTCGACTTGATTTTAAATATTTTAACGTTTTTTCTCTCCTAAGAATATCAATTTGATACATGACTAGTGATAACCTATTGCTAATACGCTGTATAACAGCTTAACACTTAATCCACAGAAGGATTATTTTGGCAATTGCAGCACATATCGGCATATTAGTAGAGACGTAGTGAATCTACTTTATGGGTATTAAATCTGATGCACTGGTACCATAGCATTTAACTGCTAACCAGTCACATATAATCTATCTGATACCCTAAAGTTACTCTATTATGGTCTATTACATAGTATAAATATGAGGCATTGCCAATAACATATTTAATCCTATGCGAGCCTTATTATTTATAAGATTAATATATTAACTCATATTGTTTATTGCGTTGCATCCTGTGATTTCTTTGTATTCCTATACTCTTGATTACTTTGCCTTAGCAATCATACTGAATAGGTTTGGCATATATAACAATATTATACCCACAAGGATACACAGTGGGTTTAACCTTTCAGTCACTGATTTAGCTTTAGCATTACACCTATATTAAACTGGTGTTACAGCAGATAATAATACTGTATCCCCCAGGAGGGTTGTCTAATAGTAATTCATCACTTTATCAGATGTACTATATATGTGTTACCTCATACAACTTCTAGTTATCTAGGGTTTTTAAAGTGTGCCCAATTTGTAATCAATACTATTAAAGTTTAATTTTTATTGTGTCGTTACTTTTTTTCACAACCTTCACGCCACACACACACTAATGTAATTATTGAGGATATGAGTGCTATTTAAGTGTACCCCTTTTTCACAACCCTCTTGGTTGTTTGTTTGTAAATATAAAAGGTACACAGCACCTAAGGGCGAGTTTAACTGTCAATAAGGCCGATACGTATACTATTACCAGCCCAATCCTTTAAATTCCTAGTAGTGGGGGGGCGGAGCTAGCCTTTGTGGAGAACGGACGTGCTGAGACTGAGCTCCTCCATAAAGTTGGTGATTTTATTGTTATAAAGTGATCGCTGCTAAAAATATAAAGAGCTTTTACACCTATTAGGAAGGTATCCAGGGGGTTACAACTAAGGACTGTGAGATTTATACCCTGCTCTTCCCACGGAGGGAAATATTGAATACACCTCAACGGCAGCATATCAGCCCTGCCGGAACCCACTGATTCTGCTTACCAACGGTCCTACTCGGAATAGGGGCGAAGCGGCTACACAGTGAGGAGCGGGTGAGTTGTGGAAACACAAAAGTACAGGCTCCCTGCTGTCTGAACCCGATACCACCGGCAGTGAAAGAAGCGCGAACAAGCGCCATTACTCTGTGACGTCACAGAGAGACGCCGATAGTGAAGGGGGAAGTGCCCTAGAATTACAGCGCATAAGCCGAAGCATTAACAGTGGCCACTAACCCCTAACTACTTACAAGCTGTAACAGACTAATACGGGAGACAGAGGGCTCTAAATAACCCGCAATTGGCACTCTCTGGGTCTTAAAGAGCTGCAAGCCAGCATTCAGATAGCGCAGCTGGTCTGGGGCCTAGCGGGTAGTCAGTGAACTTCATAGTGAGATAGATGAGCACCTAAGAGGCTACACATAAATCCCTTCTTTTCACTTTCTACAGTGACACCAAAAACATCAGTGCTTAATAAAGAAAGTACAGAACCATACATTCACCTAACATCACACAAGAACCCTCACTGTGACACTTTACAAATCGCCCTAAAATCACTGTAATCCTCCTAAATCTCTACCTTAGCAGCTGCTCTTTTCACTAAGGAATAGATTAACCACCTTTATCAGCAACAGGTGACAATACAACAACCATATTGTAGAGGGGTCTGCCTCCTAAACTAATCTAAAATCAACCTCAAAGCTATACAGTAACTAGAAAAAGTGACCTACAAGCAACTCACTAAGAGCTGATGAATATATCTTGCAACATACCCCAATAACTTACTGACATTAACCCACCCACTGGAATACATACAGAACGGCATTTCCTGGGGTTACACGAGAAATAGAATGTAAGCAACACTCTGATCTCTAATTGGGGGAACCAAAAGCTATTCAGCATAATGAAAATAACATCACTTTGAACCACGTCATGTACTAAAAAGTAACAAACACTCCTCTTGTTTTCCTAAATGAGCTCCCAGCCTAAGAAAAACAACCAAAATCAAATTTAGGTTGTCAGAATCACTATATAAGCAAGTATCCTACACAACCCATCCAACAGAAAACAGCTACGCCAGGGGATAGTAAAACAAACCCCTTTATATTAAAAATTACATTTCTATCAGCGATACGTCAAGATGACCTCTAAAAGACTCACCAAAGGAGATAAAACGATAAAAGCAACAGCTGTATCTGCGTTCTTCAAACCTTCTCAGGCAGCTAAAAATTCGACAGACACAGAAGCGGAGGAAGAACTGGAAATTGATCATCAACATTCACCACAAGACAAAAGCCCGCTGACTAAAGCTGATCTTAGAAATTTAGTATCCAAGCAAGACATTGCAGATAATTTTGACAGATTATGGGAAAAAATCGATTCTATACACTCATCTGTGACTAATAGCCTCTCTGAAATCAAGTCTGATCTACAGGAGATGGGTAATAGGATTGAAACGTTAGAAGACCAAAAGGACTCCATGGTAGACCAAATGGATGAAATGTCCCAAACCATATCTTCACAACAACAACTACTTGAAGAATTTCAGGATAAAATGGAAGATCTGGAAAATAGGAGCAGGAGGAATAACATACGCCTCAAAGGAGTTCCAGAGGAAGTAAGTCCTGCAGAAATCCCAAGTTATCTTGCGCAACTCTTCAACCAAATTACAAATTCACCAGCTGACTATGTGTTCCACTTGGAGAGAGCACATAGGGCACTAAAGGCTAAACCTAAACCAGGCCTACCCCCAAGAGACATAATAATTAAACTAACTTTCTTCCCGGACAAAGAAAAAATTCTACAGGCAGCGAGAAAGCACCCAACTTATAAACATCAAGGCAACATAATACAATTCTACCAGGACCTCAGCGTCAGGACCCTGCAAAGGAGAGGAACCCTACGCCCTCTCACTACTTTACTAAGAAAACACCAGATCCCTTATAGATGGGGGTTCCCGTTTGCCTTGCACATCATAAAAGACTCCAAAACAATCACACTTAAAGACCCAGAGGATATACCTGAGATCTGCAAAATTCTATCACTAGGGACACCCAATGTCCCAAGCACGGCACCAAATCAAGAAAAAAACAGAAACCCAGACAGACACCCAGATTCGGCTAAATGGCAGACTATAGGCCACAAAAAACAAAAAATAAAGGAAACAAGAGGGAAAATCTCCTAGACGATACCCTGTTCACTCCAAAGATATTTACTTATACAAAACCTATTTCATTTGGAACCTGAGAGTCAGTAAGACCGGAGAAAAGAACAATAGTCAGGGGTGATTCCAGATCACCTTTAAAACATCCGAAATTACAGGTCTCCGGTCTCTGACCTGACACTGAACTTGCTAATTGTTGCCTTTACTTAGAGGATTCTACTAAGTTCTAGTTACGAAAGTTATAAGATGTTATGGGACTATAATTTCCCCCAAGACAATTTTAGTTTAATATAAATTCTCACTTACTATAACGATGCATAATAGCTTACCTTCTAGAGGTCCTAATGTTGAGGACCCCGAAATGTTGTTTATTATGTTATTAACTATGTATTTTTTTCCTAGCTCCCCTCCCATCCCCAGTGACGACACAGCACAACCCATCAACTATACATCAGAATGCCTACAACCGGTAACACTAGGTTTGCAGTGCGGAGGTTTACAGGTAACAAAACTCCTTTTGCACCAATCTAAAACAGACACACTAATATGATCCCTAAAATAAAATTATTATCCCATAATGTAAGGGGATTAAACACTAATGTAAAAAGACGAATGGCGATGACTCAATATACCTCCTTACACGCCAACATTCTATTTCTCCAGGAGACTCATTTGCTTAAAGACAATATTCCAAAATACTGGGCAAAGAATTTCAATACCCACTTTCACTCGACAGCAACATCAAAAAAAAGGGGCACATCCATCCTTATACATTCCTCACTCGACTTTAAACAAGAGGATATAATGGCAGATACTGAAGGGAGATACATAATAGTAAAAGGTAGAATTTCAGATTCGGAGATCACCCTATGTAACGTCTATGCACCAAATGAAAATCAACACAGCTTTTTTCAACACATTTCGCACTTGCTCACACAATGGTCCCATACGAAAATAATTATAGCAGGAGATTTTAATATCACCATGAGGCCTATTAGCCCAACTGAATCCAAACCCTTAACCAATAAGCAAGCTAGACACAATCGTATAGTCAAATCAATCCAGGAACATCTATTACCCCACTCCCTAATAGAATCATGGACAACATTATATGGCTTAACCAATGACACTACGTTTTACTCAGCAGCACATAAGTCCTACATTAGATTAGACTATATATATGTAAGTCAGATATTACAGCCTCTATTACATGACTCTCAGATACACGCTTGCGTATGGTCTGATCACTCGATCATCATTCTACAGGTGGAGGGATTATGCGACCCAAACAGAAGTAAAACATGGACCTTTGATAAGACATGCATCAGAAACCCCCAAACACATGACAATATACTTAAGCTATTAACCGAATATTGGCATATAAATACAGATACAGCAACTAACCCAGGGATCACATGGGCGGCTCATAAAGCGGTGTTAAGGGGGATACTTATCAAACAAAAAACTATACAGATCAGACAATACAGACAACAATTAAAACACTTTTACACAGAAATTGAGGAATTGGAAAGAAGACACAAACACATTAAAACAAAAGCTATTCAAAAAGAGCTCCACTCGAAAAAAACGGCACTAGCTGCACTCCTTCACTCACAAGCTACTAGAACAATTCAGCACCAACAGGCACAATACTTCATATTTGCAAACAAACCCGATAGATACATGGCACACAAAATTCGGGAACGTTGTAGAGCCTCAGTGATCCCCTCGATCGAGACACCTGACAACACAGTTACCTCACACCCACAAACAATAGTAGACACTTTTGCAGCATATTATGGGGACCTATACGATGGGAAAAAGGTTTTACACAACTCTGAAACAGAGACACTTATCTCAACATTTTTCAATCACAACTTATTGCAAACCATTTCTAAGGAACAGAGAGAGTCTTTAAATTCACCCATATCCACTATGGAGGTACTGGGGGCTATCAAAGATCTTAAACCGGGAAAGGCGGCGGGCCCCGATGGTTTTCCCAGTGAATATTATAAATTATTTAAAGTAACATTGATTCCACACCTTGTCAAATTATGTAACTATATTATGGAGGGAGGGGTCATTCCACCTGAGCTCCTGGCTGCAAAGATAGTTGTGATCCCCAAACCGGGGAGGGATCACAAAAAGTGCCAAAATTACCGTCCAATATCCCTAATCAACCAGGATCTCAAGATATTCACGAAGATATTAGCAAACAGATTTAAACATATTACACCACACCTGGTCCACCCAGATCAGGTGGGTTTTATTAAAGGCAGGGAAGCTCCAGATAATATCCGCAAAGTCACCAACCTAATCCAGACCCTAAAAGAGACACGAACGCCTTCTCTGCTCTTATCGTTAGATGCGGAGAAGGCGTTTGACAGAATCGACTGGGATTATATGTTTCTAGTATTACATAAGATGGGGTTTGAAGGTGCAGTCATGAAAGCATTAAAAGCTATTTACTCTATACCAGGAGCTCAGGTTTCATCTACAGGATACAAATCACAACCCTTCCCAATTCGTAATGGGACCAGACAGGGATGCCCTCTGTCACCGTTACTTTTTGCCCTATGCATAGAGCCACTGGCTGCCAAAATCCGCTCACATCCGGATATCTCGGGAGTTAAGATTGATAAGGTGGAACATAAATTAGCTTTGTTTGCAGATGATATTCTGTTGACTGTAACTAACCCCTTGGTGTCGTTACCCAATCTTTACCAAACTTTAGAGACCTTCTCTGTCATTTCGGGATTTAAAATAAACGCAGAAAAGTGCGAAGCCCTACCCGTTGCGCTTCCCCGACAGACTCAGATGATATTGCAATCCAACTTCAACTTTAAATGGATGAAACATTCCCTAAAATACCTGGGAATCCATCTTACTGCCTGCCCATCACAGTTATATAAAGCAAACTATATCCCACTGTTCAAACAGATTAGAAAGGATCTATCAAAATGGAAAACATATAAATTTTCATGGCTAGGTAGAGTGGCCGCGGTTAAAATGACTGCTTTGCCGAGGATCCTATATCTTTTTAGAACATTACCTATCCAGATTGTGAAAACAGATATCGACTCCTTACAAAAAGAAATACTAATCTACATTAGAGGGGACAAAACAAATAGGATAGCTAGATCAATTCTGACCAGACATAAGAAATTGGGAGGTGTAGGGGCCCCTAATTTGATGGAATACTACCACGCTGCCAGATTGGCACAAGACAGTCTACTGTTAAAAAGAAACAGAGAGATTATTTGGCCTACCTTAGAAAAATCACTAGGTGGATGGGGTGAAATGGATACAATTATTTGGGATCCTGGAAGAACACAAACTAAGCAAGAATCTCATAGACCTTACACTACAGATCTTACATTAACCACCTGGAAGAAAGCGAAAACCAAATACGACCTCATACCACAATATTCCTTATACATCCCGATAAAATATATTTTGCCTAGTGAACTCTGGGGTCAGCTTCAGAAGTGGGAGAATAAGGGTCTATACAGAGTGGCAGACTTCATAGAGGGTGGAACTACACTTACATTTAACCAACTTCAGGAAAAATTGCTCCCCCTGAAATTGCGATGGTACCTATACCTACAGATACACTCAGCCACCCAGGCATACTTGAAACATCCGAGAGAAAAGAAAACCACGCCACTAGAACACTTATGTAAATCAGAGAACCGCGACAAACACACTATTTCTACTCTTTATATAAGCATACAAGCCTCACAGATCAATATAAAAACCTCCAGTATGATGGCGTGGGAAAGAGAACTACACATCTCCAGAGACATTAAAGAGTGGGAAACAATATTTCAGAATGCTGAAAAAGGGCTCATAAGTGTAGATCTTAAGGAAAATGTAATCAAGACTATACACCGATGGTATCTAACACCCACGAGAACGGCTCATATGCACACACAGGGAAGTTCCCAATGCTATAGAGGATGTGGAGAGATAGGAACATATAAGCATATGTGGTGGGATTGTAGAGAAATTACAGGGATATGGAAACAACTCTCCTCTTTTCTCAGCCACCTACTGAATGAAAATATAGACCTCACAATCCAACAAGCCCTCCTACATCTACATATAAATAGATTTAACAAACATATCAACACATTTATTAGGATATTATGTACAGTTACGAGGACATGCATTGCCAGACACTGGAAAACTGGTAGTCCGACCTGGACAGAGATCTACAACAAAATTCAACATACATACAACATGTACGAGTTGGCATCACACACTCTAGACAATAAAGAGACGGTCCTAGCAATATGGTATTACTGGATAGCTAAATAAAACCTAGTCAAATTAGAAAAACAAGAGATATAGACTCTGATTGATACTTCAGTTGAAAAAATCTTCACTTATTACGGTACACACTATAATCACTAAAATGAGCTGTGTCGTCACTAACCCCCCCCCCCCCCCCGTTCCCCCTTCCCTTCTTCTACCCTAATTGATATAACCTTACCTTCTCAGGATATTGTATTCTCTAAACTTAAGTTTTGTTGAGATAGCATGGTTAACCTCAGATTCCATAGAAAATCTTTAAAAAAAAAAACTCAACAAAAGATTACAATGGAAGCTAGATATGATGACTATCTCACCCCTTAAAAGGAACTGCTCAACACCAAAGATGATTTATAAACAAATTATCATCAGAAATAGATGATTTCTGAGCGTTAGTATTTATCTCTCAGTGAAAAACCCAAAAGGACATCTAAATATCACTGGAAGCGAGTTGAGCACTGTAATAGTTACTCTGTCAGCTAACTTAAGCGTTTTATAGATTTGTTATACTGTACAACTGCTTTCTAATGTCCAAGAAGCTGGAGAAACATGTAGAAGAAGGTATATCTGTAACTGTTTTACTACTTCAAACTGTTAATAAAAAATTATTCAAACATAAATTCCTAGTAGTGCCATCGCACCCTCTCTTTTTCCTGCTTCAGCCTCTACCAATTCCTCACCAACCATGGACCCACATATCTATGGGCTTCATCACTTACTTGCCCATCTCTCAGGGTCATAATACCCTATGGGTAGTGGTAGACTGTTTCTCTAAACCTGCTAATTTTGTGCCTGTTTCAGGCTTGCCCGCTGCCTTAGAACTGTCTGATCTTTTTATACTTCATATAGTAAGATTGCATGGCATACCTATGACATTGTATCGGCCAGATGGGAGCAATTTGTTTCCCTATTCCAGAGATCTCTATACAAACAACTTGGAACCATGGTCTCTTTGTCTACATCTCAACACCCCCAGTCCAATGGACAAACTGAATGTGTAAATCAGTCTCTGCAAACCTTCTTACAGCACTACACAGATCTTCAACAATCAAATTGGTCTCAATTGCTGCCTCTTGCCGAACTAGATCACAACTCTCAGCTAAACTCTTCTTTACAAACCTCCCCATTTTATGCTACCTATGGCTTTGAACCTAGAATCTTCTCCATGTTTCCCTCTGACACTGGAGTTCCTCCGACAGATCATCGCGCTAATGACCTGCTTCATTATTGGTGTCGGATTTTTGTAGTGTTGAAGCAATCCACCCATCGGTATAAATTCTTTGCAGACCGCAAACGCAAGTTTTCACCCACATATTGTTGTGGAGATTAAGTCTGTGTAATGCTCATGGGATATTCCACTATCAGACCGAAATCGGCTAGTAGTCTTCTTATCCCGGCGTCCAGCCAGAATGATAGGGAATATCGCAGAGCAGATAAAGTTCGCAAGATGAGGTAAGCAGCATTTACCACTGGTAGGATAGTCTTTGGCAGCAACAGGCAGGGAGTCAGAGAAAGGCAGTTCAGGGGTAAACCACTAGAATGGTCAGGCAGGCAGGGTTTGGCAACGGTAAAGCAGTACAAAGGTAAACTATTAGAATGGTCAGGGTTTGGCAACAGAGAGGCAATCCAGAGCAATAGGGGTTAATCAGGCAGAGTAGTCAGATAGGCAGAGTCCATCAACAATAAGACAATGCAGAGAAATAGGGGTTAATCAAGTAGAGTAGTTAGACAGGCAGGGTTCATCAACAATAAGGCAATCCAGAGCAATAGGGGTTAATCAAGTATAGTAGTTAGACAGGCAGGGTTCATCAACAATAAGGCAATCCAGAGCAATAGGGGTTAATCAAGTAGAATAGTTAGACAGGCAGGGTTCATCAACAATAAGGCAATACAGAGCAATAGGGGTTAATCAAGTAGAGTAGTTAGACAGGCAGGGTTCAACAACAATAAGGCAAACCAGAGCAATAACAATCTATCACACCCAGGAGCACACAAAGTAACACCTATACTTGGGCAGTGATAGATCATTATCGAGCGACTTACATAGGTGCAGGATTCACGCCACAGAAATCCAGACCGGCAACTGAGAGAGGAGCGTATGGCGATGACGTCATCGCAGCATGCAACCGGTGCCGACACAGCCCCTGACAATGAGCAGTGAAGCATACGTCGCGCCCCTAGCAACACATAGAGCAGTGCGGCGTGACAGTCTGGATATCTACTAAATTTCTCCATCTCAAGCAACCATCACCTAAACTTAGTCCTCTCTACATAGGACCATTTCGAATTCTACACCAAGTATGTCCATCAGCCTACCGGGTAGCTCTTCCTAAGACCCTAAAAGTTCACCCAGTGTTTCATGTATCCCTTTTGAAACTACTAGTCCGTAACAGGTACTCACAGAAAACCAAACCTCTTCTTCCTCTTGTTGTCTCTGGTTACCCGGAGTATGAGGTCATTCAGATTCTGGACTTTAAGTTTTGTGGTAAAAAACTGTATTATCTGAATCATTGTAAGGGATACCCTATATCGCAATGGCCATGGGAACCTGCTCGCCATCAGGGCCTTTCATATTACTTATCCCTTTAAGCCTTTTAATGTTCCCAGAGGGGATCTTGTGAGGGGGCATTGTCAGACGCCATTCCGTGCACCCGTCTCTAAGTGTCATATTGCTAGGCAACGTGATGCAGGTCTCCTCGCCGGCCGCTCCAGTGACATCAGGTGGTCTATTTACTCTCGGGCCGGTGGATCCTCTGTGCCAGCTTGCTAGTTGCTGACTGCGCTGTGGCTCCTTCCTAATCTTCTGCTGATCTAACCTATTTGCCTGTAAGTACCTCTATCCTGCCTGCATGAACTCTGCAACCATTCTATACCAATTCTGCCTGCTACAGTAACCCTTTAACTACCGGTGAGTACCAACCTGTCTAAACTACTTAACCTCTGCCTGTCTGAGCTCTGCAACTATTCTCTGCCAATCCTGCCTACTACAGTAAACCCTTAACTACCTGTGAGTATCAACCTGCCTAATCTACTTAACATATGCCTGTCCGAACTCTGCAACCTTTGTCTTTCAGTCCTGCCTTCTGGAGTAACCCCTTAACATCCTGTGAGTACTAACCTGCCTAATCTCCTTAACCTCTGCCTGCCTGAACTTTGCAATATTTGTCTGTCCCTCCTGCCTGCAGCAGTAACCCCTTGACTGCCTGAGAGTCAACCTGCCTAAGAAGCTTAAACCTCTGCTGAACTTCGCTGTTGCCTTTCTGTGAATATCCATTTGGCCTGCCAGCCTCTGCCTGACTAATCTGCCTTCTGTACTTCTCTGCACATGAGTTTCTTCTGTATTTACTCAGTTTCATTCATCTGTGTCACAGTTGTGTCTGGGGGTCACGTCCTGGGATATATTCAGTGTGCTAGAGTGTGATATTCACTTAGCTCTAGCCTTTGGGTCTACTTCAAAACCGATTCCAAACCTGACAGTAAGTCAATCCATGTATCATTGTGAGCATCTTTATTCACCTCCAAAATATTGCATGGTGGTCCCCCATTTTGCAGTATATAAATTAGTAATTTGTTTTTTCTGTTCTCAAAATTTTACATCCACCACTGCATAACCTAATGGATGGAATAATCCATGTGAATAAGTTTGCAACCTCATTTAAGACTCTTTAAACTTCTGCCCATCTCTCCATGCCATAACATACACTGAAACTCCTCTACCCAGAGCCATGTTTTTCCATCTATAAGAACTGGAATGTTCATGTCTTTGTTATAATTTGTTAATATGTAAAGTAATACTTGTAAATGCACAACATTTGAATAATCCTCATGGTGATAGATATTCATATGATATGTCTGTTTCTGTATCTTGTTCTTAGCTTTAAAAAAGAAAATTGTTTTACATCATTTTTGAATATGACCATATTTGAAACAGTTATAACATTGCGTCTCTCTGAAGTTACATACTGAAGGCTTATGATTTTGATTGCCACATCTAAAACAGGAGGTGCTATTTTGTGTCCTATATGTTTTAGGTTGAGCTAATGATATTTTAAACATTTTTTAATATGTGTATTTGCAGTTACTTGAGCATTTAGCAACTGTTTATCTTTGCCTGCCAGCTCAGGCTCTATAAAAAGTTTTATTCAGTTAATAGTCCCAGTGGCTCTATGACAAGTTCTCTTCAGTTAAAAGTCATCTTTTAGTTCATTCACTAACAAGTCCCTTAAAGAAACAGGAAGGTATTCTCCAAACCCACATGTGCTGGACAATAGTGTTTGACTGAATGTTTTTCATCTTGTGACTTGTCACGCTTTCTGCGTTAGAATTTGAATTTCAGCAGTCTCAATTGACTTAGGCTGATAGTGATTTGACAGTAGTGTTATTAGTTCTGCTAATGACAGGGCTAGATTACGAGTGGGAAGCTAACAGTTGTGCGCAAGCAAAAAGGTTTTTTTGCGGAAATTTGCTTGCATCCGGTATTACAAGTTCAACGTAAATGCCCTAACTTGAGTACCATTGAATTTAAAGTGCATCGGGACAATGCAACATCAGAGTTCTGTTTAAATGTTACATGAGACAAAAAAGTTGAACAAAACACATCAAAAATACTTTT
This sequence comes from Bombina bombina, assembly GCF_027579735.1. Lineage (NCBI taxonomy): Eukaryota > Metazoa > Chordata > Amphibia > Anura > Bombinatoridae > Bombina > Bombina bombina. The sequence goes on from NC_069501.1 coordinate 1,002,115,736, forward strand.
CAAAATACAGTTGCACTCATAATAACACTGTCTGATATAAATTATTTTTAAAAATTGCATAAAAAGTTATAAGGCCTCAAAGATATGAGGTCTTAGGTGTTTAAAAAAATGTCTGCAAAGGGCTTTAACATAGAGATACATACATGTCTATATACATATATAAATATGTATATTTATACAAATATATATATATATGTGTATATATATATATCTACATCTATATATATGTGTCTACATATGTATTTATGTATTTACAGATATATATATATATATATATATATATATATATATATAAATATGAACACATATGTGTTTACTATCAACCTATAATACTGTACGTGCTTTACTTCCGATGCACACAAAGAGCCGTGATAAACGTCTTTTCACTTGCGTGCAACAGTTAGCGCACCAGTTGTAATCTAGCCTTGTTGGGCCTATGGATCTTATCTGCCATCAAAATTAATGTTTCTATGCTCATTAAAGAGTTTTGATTTTGTCTTAATTATTAATACTGCAATGGTGCTACAAACCTATCAAGTAAATATTGAGATTATTTATCCCCCTAGTTTGGTGTTGGGTTTATGATGATGTTACTAGTAGATTAGCACCATTTATTCATTAGATTATGTTTTTATTTAAAATTCACTGAAGCATTACAGAATAATTATTATGTGTTTTTTATACATCATACTTATGATGTATAGTGAATGTTAAGATTCTTATGTGTCTGTGTAACATACCACAGAAAAGCCAAAAATGTTCATTACTGAACTAAAAAATGAAGGCAGTCTTAAAAAAATATATATTTTTATTTGAGACAGACTTCTGTAAATACAAGTATTTATTCATATTGAATTTGTTATTTTATTCTTTAATAAATGTACATAACTATTCATAATTACTTTAAGGTATTTTTCCATTGCTGAAAGACTGTTCTATGTATCAACTATACTTTCTGTAAAAATGTGTTTTACCAAGTTCCTTCTTTTTTTATCCCCAACCTCATATTTCCTATCACCCTTTTCCTTTTAATGTGGTCTTTATACATGCTTTTTTGTGGTATCTTTAACCAATTTGAATAACCGTAAAAGATAAATGAAAAACCAATATAACAACAATTATAATAATAATATGGTATAATGATAAGCATTATTATTTATTATTTTAACGCCATTATACCTGTAATTTCCTGTGATGTTCCACCCAATTGCATCACTTTCTATGACATCATGAAGCATGCAAATTAGTGCACCTTATAGAATATTTGATACAGTTGTTTTGATCTTAGCCAGTAGGATATAGACATAGGCTTGTTACTACTTTGCTACAATTTTTCTTTTTTATTGTGAATATATTCAGCATTATTATCTAATTGTGTAATGTTAGTTGAACGGTACTTAAAGGGACAGTCAAGTCCAAAAAAAACTTTCATTTTTCAAATAGGGCATGTAATTTTAAACAACTTTCCAATTTACTTTTATCAACAATTTTGCTTTGATCTCTTGGTATTCTAGTTGAAAGCAAACCTAGGAAAGCACATATGATAATTTCTAAGCCCTTGAAGGCAGCCTCTATTTTATTTACTTTTCACAGTAGGGGAGAGCTAGCTCATGTAATCCATATACATAGCATTGTGATCACGCCCGTGGCTAGTGGCAGACACTGCACTAATTGGCTAAAATGCAAGTCAATAGATAATAACTAAAAGTCATGTGATTAGGGGCGGTCAGAAGATGCTTAGATACCAGTTAGTCACAGAAGTAAAAACTGTATTAATATAACGGTGTTGGTTTTGCAAAACTGGGGAATGGGTAATAAAGGGATTAGCTATCTATTTAAACAACAAAAATTCTGGTGTTGACTGTCCCTTTAAAATGTGTTGGAATTTATTCTTGTGCTGAATAAACCTGTCCACAAATACAGCTATGGGAGTTATGAACCAGTATTAATATAAGAGGACATGCTGTGTACAAACATGCATTTCTGCTAGATTTAAAGTCATTTTAAAAACATTTATTTTTCAGTGTTAACGCTGAAACACAAAAAACAATGAATCAACCGTTCGCATATCTGGATCCCCAAATAGAAGCTAGTAACATCAATTTCCAAATTTTCATTTATCATCTGTTTCACCTCTGTGAAATTGAGACAAGTAGGGGGCTGTGCAAGTGGCAAATCTGAGTTGTTTTAACTTTGTTGAAGTCACATTATCCAATAATAATTCTGTGCTGTATGTGTGCAGACAGCATTCACTTAACCATGTTGTGTAGGAGGTTGTAGCTGTAAAAATAATTGTATCACTTAGCGTACATTTTTTTATATAGATGTTCTGTGGAGATTATATGGTAGCTCTATCCATTAGGGAATTTAAAGAAAATGGATGACAAAATCACTACTTTTCAAAAAAGTTTCTTTTGGTTGCTGAAATAAAGGTGCCAGAATGTTGTGAAAAGCTTTTTTCCTATTTGATACATAAATGTTAACTCATGTCCAACAAACCTATGATTAGTTTATATAAAAGGCTTTATCTAGGTGTCCCCCACACTTCTATGTGCAGCAGTTTTACTTAGATCCTATGGAAAGTTTGCCTTTTACACAATAAGATGCAGAATTATAAAATAGGTTAACAAAGTATATGGGCAGAAGAACATTACTTACAGGACACCTGTCTGTCTGACTAGTGATGTAATACAGGTTAAGATATAATACAGGTTGTTTTGTTTGTCCCAATGTTTGTGTACTATAAGCATGACAACACATATTGCCAATGAAAGGCTGCAGTGAGAAAACTTTAGACTGTTCCTAAGTAGATTTTGTACTAAAAAAAGCCAATTCATCACAATTAATTATTAGGTTGTTATATCACTATAGCAATGTATTTATGTGCATGTGGGTGCGCTTCTGGGGTCCTCTCTAATACACAGTAAATATGTGTCCGACAGTGCTGTTGCTGTGCAGGGCACATTTACATATATGATTTGATTGGAGGGGGGCGCGTGCTAATTTCGCTTGCAGCTCAGCACTTGTAAAGGTACATTTTTACAAACATACTTTTTGAAAAATATTGGTATATACAGTATGTCTTTTGCATATTTAGAGCTAGATTACAAATGAGGCGCAAATGTTATTGCGCAAGCAATATCGTGTTTTTGCGAGCTGTTTTAAATGCACTGATATTACAAGTTGAGCAATCGCAATTTACGCTTTAAATCTTACCACGATCTCAGGGCTGTAGGTAACTGTTTTCTTGAGACTAAAAAGTTTCACAAAACACTTCAAAAAATACATTACAAAGTATAGTTGCACTCATAATAACACCATCTAATAAAAATTATTTAAAAAAAATTACATTCAAAAGTTATAAGGGCTCAAATATGTGATCTTGGGTGTTAGAAAAAAAAAAGACAGGCAAAAGGCTTTTGCATTGAGATACATACATATACATGTCTAAACATATGTATATATATATGTATAAATATGTACTAATGTATTTCCATCTTAATGGGAGGAGAGTCCACTGCTTCATTCATTACTTGTGGGAATTAAGAACCTGGCCACCAGGAGGAAGCAAAGACACCTCAGCCAAAGGCTTAAACAGTTCCCCCACTCCCCTCATCCCCCAGTCATTCTCTGCCTTTCGTCACAGTGGGTTGGCAGAGAAGTGCCGGAAGATTCGGAGTAGTCTCTTATGGAGGGGGTAGTACTCTTCTAAATGGGACTGGAGTTTTAAGTAGTCCTGTCAGCCTCTCAGTGAGAGCATGGATGAATGTTAGAGTCCGGAGATGCAGGGAGAGTCTTTCTGCAAACCCATCCCGACTCAGATTAACAGCTCCATTAGCAATCAGAGTTGACAAGTTTCACTGCCTGATTTTATGCTCTCAAGTCCATGTCAGGAGCGATGCTACTACCCTGTCACACTTGTACACTTGAAAGACCATGTTCCTGTTCCACGGCATTGATTCCGGTAAGATCGTTTCATTTATATATATATATATATATATATATGATAACGTAAGAAGACAGGGTCACAGTGTGGCTCCTTTATCTTTATAGAATATAGGGTAATACCCTTGGAAGGGGGTTATTGAACAGGGGGGATTTTATTGTGCATAATATATTTATTGTGTTTTATACTGCATTTGTGTGAGATGAAGCTCTGTCAGTGAAAAAATTGTCAGTTCTCTTAGCGAGAGATTGAGGCAGGCTTTTTTTGGCGCGTTCTTCTCTCGAGTGCAGGGGCGGTCCTGCATGGCACTCCATGTGACCGGGTGTGGCCTCTGTAACTTCCTCTTTCTCAACCTGCGTTTCGGAGGAGACAAAGCTGTTTCTTGTAGTCAGGGTCATAGGAGGTGGTGAGTGCCCCGGCCATTGGGATATAAAGGTGCCATTTTACTTTTTATCAAGTCCGTAATAAAGGCGCAAGCTATGGAGGACTCTGATATATTAGAGGATACTCCCTCTTTATCTAAACCTATTAACTGTGTATATTGTGAGGAGGTTCCAGTTGAACCGCCTACTCAACTCTGTTCCACAAGCTTTGACAATATTGCTATATCAAAAAAGAATAGAATATTTAGTACGTCTGAGCCATCCACCTCTGGGGGTTCTCAGCCCCGTGAGGTGCGTTCCCTGCACTCATCTCCGATTACACAAGCAGTTCCCCAGGGCACTACTAATCCTCCCGCGAGAGGGGCCCTTTGGCCTCCTGAATTCGCCAATCAGTTACAGATGGCGGTTTCTGCGGCCATTAATTCGATGCCTCGCCCTCCTAAGCCCAAGTGGAATGTACAGCACTGCTATCCGTCTCAGGGGTCTTCGACTCCGCTGGATGTCTCAGATAGATTATCCGCTGAGGAGGACAACTCCAACTTATCGAAGGATGTCGCTTCTGGATCGGAATTGGCTACTTCTAGGCCTCCAACCGCGGAGGAACCAGATTTTAAGTTTAAAATGGAGCATTTGCGCTTCCTGCTGAAAGAGGTGCTTGCTACATTGGAGGTTCCGGAACCGAAACTACTGGAGGAACCTTTGATCCCTAAACTTGATAGGGTGTACAAGGACAGGGTAGTGCCTCAGGCCGTCCCGGTTCCCATCAAGATGGCTAATATTATTAAGAATGAATGGGAGAAACTTGGCTCATCCTTTTCCCCCTCCTCTTCTTTTAAAAAGTTATTCCCCGTTCCGGACTCACAGTTTGAGCTATGGGGAACCGTCCTTAAGGTGGATAGTGCTATCTCCATGCTTACTAAGAGAATGACTATTCTGCTTGAGGATAGCTCCTCTTTCAAGGAACCCATGGATAAAAAGATGGAGTCCATGTTGCGGAAGATCTTCCAACTCACGGGGTTCGTTTTTCAACCAGTGGCGGCAGTTGCTTTGGTGGCATGTGCGGCTACCTACTGGTGTGATGCTCTGTCAGCGATGGTCGAGGTGGAGACTCCCCTCGAAGGAATGAATTAAGGCCTTAAGGGTAGCACATTTGTTCATTTGTGATGCTTACATGCAGATTATTCTCCTGAATGCTAAGACAACAGGTTTTTTTGTTTTAGCCTGCAGGGCTTTATGGTGTAAGTTGTGGTTTGCTGACATGACTTCCAAGTCTCGTTTGCTTTCCCTCCAGTTCAAGGGGAAAGTTTTGTTTGGCCCGGGCCTGGATTCCATCATATCTACGGTCACGGGTGGCAAGGGTGCCTTCTTGCCTCAGGATAAGGAGACTAAACCTAAGGGGTCTACTTTTTGTCCCTTTTGTGTGGACAAGTCTCAGCGCCAGCAGCCTGCCGCAAAGTCTGAGCAGTCCAAGGGATATTGGAAGCCAGCTAACTCTTGGAAGTCCAAGCAGAACAAGATGCCCGCCGAGTCAAAGTCGGGATGAAGGGGCGGCCCCTGATCCGTCCTCGGATCAGGTAGGGGCAGACTATCTCTTTTTATGGAGTCCTGGAGAAGAGACATTATAAACCCTTGGGTTCTGGAGGTCATAGCCCAGGGTTACAGGATAGGATTCAAGTCATATCTGCCCAGAGGCAGGTTCCTCCTGTCAAACATCTCTTCAAGACCAGAGAAGAGAGATGCCTTCCTGGGGTGTGTGAGGGATCTCTCATCTCTCAGAGTAATCTTCCCAGTCCCTCCAGCAGAAAGAGGTCTGTGGTATTATTCAAACCTTTTTGTGGTCCCAAAGAAAGAGGGCACATTTCGTCCAATTCTGGACCTAAAGGCACTAAACAAGTTTTTGTCAGTTCTATCGTTCAAAATGGAGACAATCAGGTCAATTTTTCCCCTGGTTCAAGAGGGGCAATTCATTACGACTATAGACCTGAAGGGCGTTTACCTTCACGTTCCACAAGGATCACTTCAGGTTTCTAAGATTCGCCTTCCTGGACCAGCACTTCCAGTTTGTGGTCCTTTTGTTTGGTCTTTACAAAGGTTCTGGGAGATCTACTCATGCTAGCGAGAGCCAGAGGTGGCACCTTATCTGGACAATATCCTGGTCCAGACTCCGTCCTACAGTCTTGCGGAGGATCACTTGAGGGCTTTCTTCTTCGATCCTACGGTTGGAAGATAAATGAAGGAAAGAGTTCCTTGGTCCCCAGCAACAGGGTGGAATTTCTGGGTACGATAATAGATTCTTCAGTCATGAAGATATTCTTGACAGATCAGAGACATTGCAAGCTAGCGTCCAACTGTCTAGCTCTTCAAACATCCTCCAGGACATCTGTAGCCAGGTGTATGGAGGTGATCTGGCTCATGGTATCCAGCATAGATGTCATTCCATTCACCAGGTTCCATCTCAAACCTCTTCAGCTGTGCATTTTGAGACAATGGAACGGCGATCATTCAGATCTGTCCCAACAGATATCTCTAGACAGACCGGTGAGGGAGTTCCTATCTTGGTGAACCCGACTGGGGCAGCTGTCTCAGGGGACATCCTTCCTGAGACCATCCTGGGAGATTGTGACCACGGATGCAAGTCTATCAGGATGGGGAGCTGTTTGGGGTGCCAGAAAGGCACAGGGCAGATTGACTTGAGAGCAATTGAGCCAACCTATAAATATTCTGGAACTTTGAGTGATATTATCATCCTAATTCATCAGATTCCAGTCAGACAACATTACCTAGGTTTCTTACATAAACCATCAGGAGGGTACGAGAAAATCCCTAGCCATGAGGGAAGTATCTCGGATTCTGTTTGCGGAGATCTGCAACAGATGGGGAATGTCGGAGATAGATCTCATGGCGTCCAGACTCAATTACAAGCTACCCAGATACAGGTCGCAATCCAGGGATCCCCAGGTGGACCTGATAGATGCCTTGGCGGTGCCCTGGGACTTTAACCTAATTTACATATTTCCACCATTGTCTCTTCTACCTCATGTAGTGGCCCGCATCAAGCAGGAACAAGCTTCGGCTATTCTGATTACTCCGTCGTGGCCGCGGAGGATGTGGTTTGCGAATCTGGTGGGGATGTCATCATCTCCTCCATGGAGGTTTACCTTGTCGCATGGTTCTACTGGTCCAAGGTCCTTTTCCTCTTGATTCTCTGAGGATGACTGCGTGGAGATTGAATGTCTAGTCTTAGCCAAGAGAGAATTCTCAGAGAGAGTTATTGACACTCTCATTCAGGCCAAGATGTGGAGGACCTACTTGTCCTGGTGTGAGGAATGAGGATACACCTGGCACAAGGTCAGGGTATCCCGGATTTTGGCCTTTCTCCAGTACGGTCTGGATAAGGGTCTTGCCGCCAGCTCCCTAAGGAGACAAATCTCTGCTTTATCTGTACTGTTGCATAAGAAGCTTGCGGAGCTTCCTGACATTCAGTCCTTTGTTCAGGCTCTTGTTAGGAATTCGGCTCCTCCTTGGAGCTTAAACTTGGTTCTTAAGGTTTTGCAGAGGGCTCCGTTTGAGCCTATGCATGCACTTGACATTAAGATCTTTTCATGGAAAGTCCTATTCCTACTGGATATTGCATCGGCACGCAGAGTCTCTGAGTGGGCGGCCTTGCAATGTGAGCCTCTCTACTTAGTTTTTCACACCGATAAGGCTGTTCTTTGCACTGGATTGGGTTTCCTTCCAAAGGTGATGTTGAGTCGTAACATCAATCAGGAAATAGTTGTTCCTTCTTTATGTCCTAACCCTTCTTCTTCAAAGGAGAGGTTACTTCTTAATCTGGACGTGGTTCAGGCCTTAAAGTTTTATCTTCAGGCCATGAAGGAGTTCAGACAGACTTCATCCTTATTTGTTGTGTATTCAGGGAAGCACAGGGGGCAGAGGGCCTCTGCCACTTCTCTATCCTTTTTGTTGAGGAGTATGAACTGTCTGGCATATGAGACAGTGGGACACAAGCTTTCTCAGAGGATTACGGCTCACTCAACTAGAGCTGTGGCCTCTTCTTGGGCCTTTAAGAATAAGGCTCTATGGAGCAGATTTGTAAGGCAGCCACTTGGTCTTCTTTACATACTTTTGCAAAATGTTATAAATTTGATGTCTTTGCTTCGGCGGAAGCAGCTTTTTGGGAGAAAGGTTCTGCAGGCTGCGGTACCCTCAGTTTAGGATCCGTCTCCTTTTGCCCTCCCGTTTTTTTCATTCAGTGTCCTCTAGAGCTTGGGTATTTGTTCCCACAAGTAATGAATGAAGCAGTGTACTTTCCTCCCATTAAGATGGAAAAATAAATTATGCTTACCTGATCATTTCCATCTGTGGGAGTCCACTGCCCCCGTACGTTTCTCCGGTGGGCGGACCTAAATCTAATTTTAATCTTCTGGCACCATTTATACCCTGATATTTCTCCTACTGTTCCTTGTTCCCTTGGCAGAATGAATAGGGGATGAGGGGAGTCGAGGAGGTGAGCCTTTGACTGGGGTGTCTTTGCCTCCTCCTGGTGGCCAGGTTCTTAATTCCCACAAGTAATGAATGAAGCAGTGGACTCTTCTCCCACAGATGGAAATGAAATTATCAGGTAAGCATCATTTATGCGTTATATGTGTATATATGTATTTACAGACATATATACACATATAAAAGCATTAATATTTATGTATACATATTTTTCATGTTTTGATATTGTGTATAAGCATTTTACAGTATGGGATCATGTTTGCGCATATTACATTATGCGATCGGGTATGCACGTATTACAAAGAACATTGGGATATGAAATATTCATAATTACATAACGGGTTTGCACTAATGAGAATATGTATTGGTGTTTGCACGAGAGAGTGGATGTCTTTTCCACTTTTTTTGCTCCATTGACTTCTATGGGAGAATACATGAACGCGCACGCAATATTGTAAGTTCAGATTTTTCCGCTAGTCGGGTTACCGCTTGCGCCAAATAAGGTTTTTAAGAACTTGTAATATTAGTGGGAACCAACAAACTCTAGCTTAACTCTAGCGGAGTTTCCACAATTGCGGGAAAAAATATACTGCGCTACTTGCAATCTAGCTCTTAATGCTTTAACTATCTGTCTATCAAAATTTGTCAGGTAATTACTCTGGCCCTTTAAGTCTCTTGACTAAATGAAGCAAAAAGGTCACACCAACTGAAGAAACTTTAAAAAGTCGCACTTTCTTATGGCAGTTTGTTCCTAACCCCAAACACGTAGGGTGGACAGGAGCTCCCTTGTATCTAAATGTAAAGCTTAATCTTTGTCTTCTTTGTTAGTGCTGTGAAACATCTGTCTTTCATCCTTATTTGCTACTATAGACAAAAAATAAGAGTTCTTCTTTATGTAATACATTATTCTGTTTAGCATTTCAGCCACTGGGCAGAAGCATAATCTGCATGTTTGTTGAATCCGTAGATTGGGTAAAGATTGTGAAATTGACACACACATTAGTCATTTTTGTATCATACATTGTTTTTTGACCTGGCAGCCTCATGTTACCGATTTTTGGTGTCCAGCAGCAGATGAGAAGAACTGGGATCTACAGCAAAGCCTTTTTGGATGATAGAAAGAGGTTCTTCATTGGTTGATAATATGTAATTGTTGTAGACCATTATAGCATTTGTAATATGTAAGTGAGGGATCAGCTTTAGTTTAACTGCACTGCAAATATAAGCTTAGAACAAATCCCAAATAGACTGGCTGCGCCAAAAATCAATAGAAAAACATGCTTTCGAAACAGAAAACAGATATGAAGGTGCAAGCATATGCATATATGCACACATAGTGATAAATAAATTCTTACACTCAAATAGTGTGAAAAGTTCATAAAGAGCTGCTCCTTTTCAAACGGTAGACGTATTTCCCCCAGCAGCTGGGCAGAGTGATCTAAATGTGACGAGATAAAAGAGGGCGCTCCAATAGTGAAGTATGTCACAACAGACACCAGAAAGATGCATAGAGTATACACAATACTCACAAACACAATGCACTCAACAGTGCAAATGGGGCAGGCTGAACTATCAGAGCCGTCTAGCGACTCACATTCCGGATACAGCATACACTGCAGGAGCCGCTGTCCGGGTTCAAGATAGAAGACTCAGCGGTGCTATACTCTTTGCATCTTTCTGGTGTCTCTTGTGAAATACTTTATTATTGGATTGCCTTCTTTTATCTTGTCTCTTTTAAATATAAGCTTATAGAGCTGTAACATAGTCTAGTGGTTGCACATGCTATCCTTAGAGATGCCTACGTATTTTACATTTTTTTTTTTTTACATTGACCTATAGGTATAAAACCTGACAAATCCCAGCTGCCTAAAATGCTAGTTCTACAACCTACAATTTTGCATTCCTCTATTTCATTCTTTTATAAAATCATTCTTTGGCTCCTTGAATGATATAACTGACTTTAAGTATTTCATGTGCCAACCAAGTTTTAAACAAATTTCTCAATCCCTAATTTAATGGGCCATACAATGGCAATAAGAGAATACACTAATTTGTTAAAGTGTTTTCTTATTATACCATTGATTGTCTTTAATTATGTGTTTAATTTCTGCACATATTTATACAGCTGTGGCTCGGCAATGCCTTCTACTCCAGAGCTGAGCACAGCTGGTGATTGGTGGCTACGCTAATAAGATTATTTATCGTGATTAGCTCACTGATCTGTGTTCAGTTCAGCATCAGCAGTACAATGCTTCTTTGTAATTGACATAAACTATGTGTTTATCCCTTTTTGGAGGTTAAAATATGATAGAAATATTGCACTAAGAAAATGCTCTAATGTGTCCCTTTAAGATGCCTCTTTACTTATGGAGAGAGACAGTGGGCTTGCCCTTCACAGCAAGTCAACTTGCAAGTAGCTATGTGAAGCCTGCTTCAGTTTATACTGTAAACCAAATGAAACAGGCCATGGCCCTTTAGCACTCTGCTACATGTTACCCGCTCTGGATGCTTTAGTAAAGGGTTTTAGAAGATTAGGCTCCTTATCTGTTTACGAATGGAGATTTTATTGTTTACAGGAGTTTCAGGAACTATGGACTTTGATATGTGTTTCATTTATTGTCTTTACAAAATTGAATAGAGTGTAGATATTAACCCCTTAAGGACTAAGATTTCCCCCAAAAAACAGATCTTTTTTTTTAGCATTTTTGCCATCACTATATTTAAACAGAAATAGAGCCTTGTTTTTTATATTTACCTATCAAAACTATATATTTTTTTAGTATTGATCTAGACCCATTTTCGTATATTTCATGCCACCATTTCACCACCAAATGCTATCAAATAAAACAAATAAAAAAATACTTTTTCACAAATTTTAGGTTTCTCACTGAAATAATTTGCAAACAACTTGTGCAATCATGGCACAAATGGATTTAAAAGTTTCTCTGGGATCCCCTTTGTTCAGAAATAGCAGACATATGTGGCTTTTCCATTGCTTTTTAGTAATTAGAAGTCTGCTAATTGCAGCTGCGCACCACACTTTTATTATTACCAGCAGTGAAGGAGTTAATTAGGTAGCTTGAAAGGTTAATTTTAGCTTTAGTGTAGATAAGCCTCCCACCTGAACCCTACCTGATCGCTCCCAAACAGCTTTCTTCCCTCCCTCACCCCCCACTGGTCACCCCATCTTAATTACTGACAGACAGTCTCCCAGTATGCAGTTTAACACTTTATTTTTAAATTATTATTATATTCCATAGTGTATGATAACCCCCCTAACCTTCCTGCCTCCCTGATCCCTCCCAAAAAGCTCTCTAACCCTCATCCCTCTAACTAGATCTGCCAGTACCCAGTTATATAGCCATGTTTCTTTTTTTTAATTTAATTCCCCCTCCACTATCGGAGCCCCCTCTCCCTTCTCCCCTCTCCCTACTCTCTGCCGCTTTAAGCTTTTTTTTGTGTAGTGTAGCAGTCCCACCCGCTCCCGCCCCTCCTGCCCCCTTCAAGCGATGTGCCACCAACCCGCCTCCTTCCTAACCCTCCCACACCACCAACTAATGACACCACTGCGGCCACAGTGGCCCTCTCTGCATTGGTACCTCTGCCCTTATTTTTCTGTACTGCCTTACTCGTAGGGCATGCAGAAATAGCAAGATCTTACTACTTTTAGCAAAATCGCGGCAGAGGGAGGTCCAGGACAGCAGCGTCCCTTAAGGGCTTAACGACCAGCGTCATATAGGGTACGGCGCTGGTCGTTAAGGGGTTAAGGAGCCGATTCTTTCTATATCAAAATATGACTCTTGCCTTGTACAACTCTAAAAAGGAGACTTTGTTTCCTTAGAATTATGGCATAATTTTCCTAATCATATAATCAAAGCTAACTGGAGAAAAGAGATGATTCTCATAGAATATCTGAAAAAAAAAACACAAAATTGCATCATATCTTTGAGGCTTCAGATGTAAAGGGATACTAAAACCAATTATTTTCTTTCATTATTCAGATAGACAAGCAATTTTAAGCAACTTACTAATTTACTCCTATTATCAATTTTTCTTTGTTCTCTTGACATCTTTAATTGAAAAGCAGGAATATAAAGATTAGGAGCTGACCCATTTTTGGTTTAGACTTGGGTTATGCTTGCTTATTGGTGGCTAAATATAGCCACCAATATGCATGCACTATCCAGGGTGTTGAACCTAAAATGGGCCGGCTCCTAAGCTGTATTATAAAATATTATGAGCAGAAAAATAAAAGCGATGTTAATGCACAAAAGGGCTAATATTTTTGTGCTCCATTTGAAGTCTAGATCTAGATATCTAAATTTCTTACATTTAATTATCCCCTTTTGTGCATTAACATCGCTTTTATTTTTCTGCTCACACTTGCGGGAAAAATGAAATCACACTTTCATCAATGCAATCACGTGATTTCAAAGCTGGGATCAGATCATGGGAACTGCCTATGCTGCTAAGCATGCCCCCCAGTCTATCTTTTCTTTGCGCAAAAATGTAAGGCTGCAGGACGCCATATAAGGTAGGACGTTCCATGCCGTTAAAGCCCAGCACTAATTGGATGTCATGGAACATCCTAGTGGCATCTAGGGGTTATTCTTTCATTTTGCTTCATGTATATCTAAGGCATTCTTTACTTAACTGTGTTATTCTATAACACTCTTTTTAGATATTCATTCAATTTTTATCCTCTTTTAATTTATTATTCTCCTTCTGAAAGTTCCTACTGAACTTTAAAAAAATGCCTAATATACTTAGGGCCAGACTACTAGTGCAGTGCAAATTAATGCTCCTGCTTGAATGTTAATTGCACTAGAATTAAGTTTTTTGTGTTCGTCCAGTTTCGCTCGTATAATAAGTTGAAAGTAAAGTGTTTTCGCTCTTGCGCTAAACCGACAAGTGCAAAAATGCAAACTTATGATATCGTGTGCGTGTTCACAAATTCCCCCATAGAAGTAAATTAAGAAAAAAAGTGGAGGAAAAACATCTTACTCTCGCGCAAACCCGATTGCGTATTCTCATTTGCTCTAACCCGACATAAATATATGAATATTTCATATTCCAATGTTCTTTACTTAGTATATGTTCTATTTTTTCATAAATACATATTTCTACATATATCTGATGGTATTTTGGTAACATATATATTATATATCTATACCTATATATATAGATTATCATATATAGGTATAGATATATACAGATATATATAGGAATATCTATTTAGAAATACATAGAACACATTCTGCTATGTGCAGACCATTGGAATGTGAAATATTTACAGTAAATACATAGTTAAAGCCTTTATTAAAAATGAATATTGTATAAATATGCTTTTACATGTTTTCATCTACTTAAAGGGACAGTAAAGTCAAAATGTAATTTTCATGATTCATATAGAGCATGCAATTTTAAACAACTTTCCAATTTATTTCTGTTATCAAATTAGCTCTGTTCTCTTTGTATCTTATATTGAAGAGGAAAACTAGGTAGGCTCATATGAGATCAGGAGTGTGCACGTGTCTTTAGTACTCTATAGCAGCAGTTTTGCAACATTGTATATCAAAGCTAAAAATAATGTTGCAAAACAATGCTGCCATAGAGTACTAAGGACACGTGCACACTCTTGAGCTCTTATGAGCCTACCTAGTTTTCCTCTTCAATTAAAGATACCAAAAGAACAAAGCAAATTTGACAACAGAAGTATATTGGAAAGTTTTTTTAAAAAATTGCATGCTCTATCTGAATCATGAAAATTACATTTTGACTTTACTGTCCCTTTAATAGCAAAGGGCTCAAATGCACTTCTTTATATATCTATATATGTGTACATATGTATTTATGTGTTTATATGTGTATATATGTATTTATGTATTTATATGTGTATATATGTATTCTAAAGCCCTTTACCTGCCTTTTTTTCTCTCTAACACTTAAGATCTCATATCTTTGAGCCTTTATAACTTTTTTTTTTGCAATATTTTTTAAATTAATTTTTATTATATGGTGTAAGTGTACTTTGTAATATTTTTGATGTATTTTCTGACACTTTTTTATGTTTTGCAAAACAGTTAGCCAGAGTCGAGGTCATCATTCTAGCATAAATCGCGATAGCACTCATGCAATCGCATTTACTTTCAACTCGTAATACAAGAGGTAAGCCCGATGAGTACAAATCATTGCAATATACCACTTATCGCTCGGGCGCAAACGTTTTTGCTCCACTTTTATTCTGTCCCTAATTAATATGCTATCACATTGCTCCTCTTATCTGTTTGTGTGCTTTGTTTATTTATATATTATATACAGCATTTTGTCATTTTATAATTTTATTTATTAATTTGCTGCATTGATTTCTGAGTTTTAAATATTATGAAATAACATAATTTATGCTTACCAAATAAATTCCTTTCCTTCCTGTCAGGGGCGAGTCCACAACTTCATTCCTTACTGTTGGGAAATACAACACCTGGCCACCAGGAGGAGTCAAAGACACCCCAGACAAAGGTTTAAATATCCCTCCCACTTCTCCTATCCCCCTGTCATTCTGCCGAGGGAACAAGGAAAAGTAGGAGAAACATCAGGTGCCAGAAGAAAAAATATAAAGGAAAGGAATTTATCTGGTAAACATAAATTAGGTTTTCCTTCCATAAGGCAGGGAGAGTCCACAACTTCATTCTTTACTGTTGGGAAAACTATACCCAAGCTCCAGAGGACACTGAATGAATAACGGGAGGGAACAGAAAAAAGAGGCGGACCCTATTCTGAGTGCACCACAGTCTGCAAAACTTTTCTCCCAAAAGCTGCTTCAGCCGAAGCAGACACATCAAACTTGTAAAATTTAGAAAAAGTGTGTAAGGAAGACCAGGTAGCCGCCTTACAAATATGATCAATTGAGGCTTAGTTCTTAAAAGCTCAAGAGGAAGCCACTACTCTAGTGGAATGAGCCGTTATTCTCTCAGGAGGCTGTTGTCCCGCTGTCTCATAAGCTAAGCGGATGACACTCCTCAACCGGAAAGATAGAGAATTTGTAGTAGCCTTCTGCCCCTTATGCTTCCCCATATAGATGACAAACAAAGAAAAAGATTGTCTAACCCTCTCTTGGCTAAGACTAACCTATTTAACAAATGTCTCCGACAGTGCGGATCATTTCCGCAAGACATCGCTGAATGCGGAGAGCAATATGCTCTCCGTATTCAGCATTGCACCAGCAACTCACAAGAGCTGCTGGTGCAACGCCGCCCCCTGCTTACTCGCGGCCGCCAGCAGGGGGTGTCAATCAACCCGATCGTACTCGATCGGGTTGAATTCCGGCGATTCATGCTCTGAGCAGGCGGACAGGGTTATGGAGCAGCGGTCTTTGTGACCGCTGCTCCATAACTTGTGTTTCTGGCGAGTCTGAAGACTCGCCAGAAACACAGGCCATCAAGCTCTGCTCGGAGCTTGATAGATAGGCCCCTAAGCATTCAATCCCCACTCAGTCAGCCTCCCTTAGGCCTATTCTTCTTATCTTGTGGGAGGAAGGCACCTTTCCCTCCTGGTAACCGTAGAGATAATGGGACTCAAGCCATGGACCAAATAAAATCTTCCCCTTGAAGGGAAGAGAAAGGAGTCTGGATTTAGAAGTCATATCAGCAGACAAAGACCAGAGAGGCTGGTGGACTAGAAACGCAAAACCAGCAGCCTTTGCATTTATGCGAATAATCTTCATATTCACGTCACAGATGGAGTTAGCAATTCTCAGTGCCTTAATTCTCTCCTGAATATCCTCAAGAGGAGTCTCCACCTCAATGAGCTCTGACAGAGTGTCACACCAGTAGGTAACTGCTCCAGCAACCGTGGCAATTTAGATTTTGATGAATGAAGGGACCCTGTATCAGCAGATCTCTGCAACAAGGTAACCTCCACTGAGGACATGAGGACATCCCCACCAGATCCGCAAACCACGTCCTTCGCGGCCACGACGGAGCAATCAGAATTACAGATGCTCACTCCTGCTTGATGCGAGCCACCACACGAGGGAGAAGCGGTAATGTAGGAAAAAGATAATATGAGTCTGAACCTCCATGGTACTGATAGGGCATCTATCAATTCTGCCTGAGGATCCCTCAACCTCGACCTGTACCTGGGTAGCTTGGTATTGAGGTAGGATGCCATGAGATCTACCTCCGGTGTCCCCCACTCGCTGCATATCTCTGCAAACACCTCGGGTGAAGAGACCACTCCCCTGGGTGAAAAGATTGCCTGCTGAGGAAGTCCGCTTCCAAGTTGTCCACACCTGGAATGTGGATAGATGACAGCATACATTTATGAGTCTCTGCCCACTCTAGTATCTTAGATACTTCTCTCATTGCCAAGGAACTTCTTGTTCCCCTTGATGGTTGATATAGGCAGTCCTCTTCTTGTGCCCCCTTGATGGTTGATATAGGAGTCCTCCCTTCCGATCAATATTTTGGAAGGGGCCAAGCCTTCAAGGCATTGAAGATTGCCCGGAGTTCCAAAATATTGATCGGAAGGGAGGACTCCTCCTGAGTCCACAGACCTTGTGCCTTCTTGGCACCCCAAACGACTCCCCAGCCGGAAAGGCTTGTCCAATTTTAAGTCTAAAGGAGGGTTCTTCCGCTGAAAGAGGCTTAGTAACTGAAGTCTCCGACTCAGAAAGTTCACCCTCTGTTCATTCTTGGATAGCTGGGATATAGTAGCTAAATCTGACAAATATTTAGATGACTCTAAGTCAGGAGAACTATGTTTAACCTTTCTCTTGCATTTGTTAGAGCGAGGTAAGGCACCACCGATTGTAACTGCGCTGTAAAGTCTGCAGGAAAATAGCCCCCTCCAGATGGAGGATTAGTTGAGCCGTGGGGAACTGCTTGTGGAGCGGGTAATGTAGAGAGGGTAGTAATTTCTCAGAACCCATATTCCTGAGAAGTAGACGCCTCAGAAGGGCTAATAGCGCTATGAGTATTAGAAGGCTTGTCTCCCTTCTTAGACTTTAGAACAGTGTTTAGGCAAATGGAACAAAATTGAGCAGGCGGGCAAACCACAGCCTCCTCACAATATAAACAGGAATTATTATTCAATACAGAAGGAGCGGAACCTTCTAATGTAGTATCAGAGTCCTCCATAGCTTTGTATATACCCACAGAAGGACAATCAAAAAGAAACGCCTTTATTTAAAAAACGGCACCTTAATACTCCCAATGGCTGGGGCACTCAAAACCTCCTAGACCCAAACAGCTAACAGTGAAAACACTCTCCTCAGGAGTGATGTCTGCAGCAGGATCTTAGGAAATGAAAGAGACCGCACCCGGTCACGTAAGACAGGACTTCCCCTGCTATGATAAAGGGCGCCAAGCTATTATTAGCTGCGCAACACTTCAAAAACTAAAGTGAAACCTGTTTGTTCCAAGCCAAAAACACTCATCCTATGAGCCTAAAAAAAAACTTTCACATTAAGCAGATATAAATCCCCAAACTGTTCAAATTATTTACCTGAAGAAGATATTAACCTTTGATCCTATCGTGGTATAAAGGAGCTACACTGTGACCCTGTATAGCATTTTAAAATGTATATAAAAAAACGATCCTACCCTCCAGGATCCATGCTGTGGAAATGGAAAAGGCACAGCCTCTTTAGTGTGACAGTCTTGCAGCAGTGCTTCTGACATGGACTTCAGTGTGTAGCAGCAAGCAGTGAAACTCGTCAACACTGATTACTCAGGAGCTGTTAGCGACAGTCTGGATGGGTTCACAGAAAAACTTTTCCTGCATCTCCAGACTCTAACTTTCATGAATACTCTCATTGAGAGGTTGACATGATTTCTTAAAACTCCAGTCCTTTCTCGAAGGGAACATACCCATACAGGACTATCCAAATCTTCTGACACTTCTCTGCCACCTCCAATAGTGACGAAAAGCAAAGAATGACTGGGGGATAGGGGAAGTGGGAGGGTTATTTGAAAGGACAGTCTACACCAGAATTGTTATTGTTTAAAAAGATAGATAATCCCTTTATTACCTATTCCCCAGTTTTGCATAACCAGCACAGTTATATTAATATATGCTTTACCTCTGTGATTACCTTGTATCTAAGCCTCTGCAGACTGCCCTCTTATATCTGCTTTTGACAGACATGCAGTTTAGCCAATCAGTGCAGAGTCCTAAATAACTCCACGGGAGTGAGCACAATGTTATCTGTATGACACACATGAACTAGTACTGTTTAACTGTGAAAAACATTCAAAATGCTCTGAGCTAAGAGGCTGTTTTCAATGGTTTAGAAATCAGTTTGAGCCTAGCTAGGCTTAGCTTTTCAAAAATACCACCAAGGGAACAAAGCAAATTTGATGATAAAAGTAAATTGGAAAGTTGTTTAAAATTGCATGCCCTGTCTGAATCATAATAGTTTAATTTTGACTAGACTGTCCCTTTAAAGCTTTGGCTGGGGTGTCTTTGCCTTCTCCTGGTGGCCAGGTGTTTCCCAACAGTAAGGAATGAAGTCGTGGACTCTCCCTGCCATATAGAAGGAAATATAATGTATAATAAAATATTTTCAAGTTGTTTGCCAGACTGGTGAGATTACATAATACAATTAGTTGGCTTAAATTGGAAACAAATAAATCTTTACATATTCACTTTAGCAGTATTTAATATTTATTTAAATAAACTGTGTCTGCTGGATGTGAGAATTTTTTTTTCAGAGATACAAAGGCCATAATTATTCAATAAACAGGCTGCTCTGCCCAGTCAATTTTCTGCAATTGAGACATTTCTATCTTGAGTGCCTGTATCATTGAATAAAAAGTACTTTTCTTGCATTTTACAGTGTGAAACACTTTTCAGTAAAGTGAGTTTGAATAAGAGCAATTACCTAGCATACAAAGGAGAATATTAATCCACAATCAGTTCTAAAATATGTTCCCCTTTATATGTGAAAGAATAAATGAACAGTTCTTCATTCATGTGCCACTGCTGCATAATACAACAGATGCAATGATATACTGAGGGTTGTCATTGTAACTAAAGTAGTTTGCTGGTTTATAGTGTGATACTTTAAGTTATAATTCATTATTAAAGATTGGTTCTAAACAGTAGCGGACCTACTCAACAGAGGGCCCTGGTGCAAAAAAACTTTTTTGGGCTCTCCAAAGATACTTCAGTAGTAAGCTCTGTATAATGATTAGGAGTATAGATAAAAGGACCTGCAGCCTGTACTAATTAAAGGCTCCCCTGCATTAGAATTGTACATATTCTGCACATACCATACAGGGAGTGCAGAATTATTAGGCAAATGAGTATTTTGACCACATCATCCTCTTTATGCATGTTGTCTTACTCCAAGCTGTATAGGCTCGAAAGCCTACTACCAATTAAGCATATTAGGTGATGTGCATCTCTGTAATGAGAAGGGGTGTGGTCTAATGACATCAACACCCTATATCAGGTGTGCATAATTATTAGGCAACTTCCTTTCCTTTGGCAAAATGGGTCAAAAGAAGGACTTGACAGGCTCAGAAAAGTAAAAAATAGTGAGATATCTTGCAGAGGGATGCAGCACTCTTAAAATTGCAAAGCTTCTGAAGCGTGATCATCGAACAATCAAGCGTTTCATTCAAAATAGTCAACAGGGTCGCAAGAAGCGTGTGGAAAAACCAAGGCGCAAAATAACTGCCCATGAACTGAGAAAAGTCAAGCGGGCAGCTGCCAAGATGCCACTTGCCACCAGTTTGGCCATATTTCAGAGCTGCAACATCACTGGAGTGCCCAAAAGCACAAGGTGTGCAATACTCAGAGACATGGCCAAGGTAAGAAAGGCTGAAAGACGACCACCACTGAACAAGACACACAAGCTGAAACGTCAAGACTGGGCCAAGAAATATCTCAAGACTGATTTTTCTAAGGTTTTATGGACTGATGAAATGAGAGTGAGTCTTGATGGGCCAGATGGATGGGCCCGTGGCTGGATTGGTAAAGGGCAGAGAGCTCCAGTCCGACTCAGACGCCAGCAAGGTGGAGGTGGAGTACTGGTTTGGGCTGGTATCATCAAATATAAGCTTGTGGGGCCTTTTTGGGTTGAGGATGGAGTCAAGCTTAACTCCCTGTCCTACTGCCAGTTTTCTTCAAGCAGTGGTACAGGAAGAAGTCTACATCCTTCAAGAAAAACATGATTTTCATGCAGGACAATGCTCCATCACACGCGTCCAAGTACTCCACAGCGTGGCTGGCAAGAAAGGGTATAAAAGAAGAAAATCTAATGACATGGCCTCCTTGTTCACCTGATCTGAACCCCATTGAGAACCTGTGGTCCATCATCAAATGTGAGATTTACAAGGAGGGAAAACAGTACACCTCTCTGAACAGTGTCTGGGAGGCTGTGGTTGCTGCTGCACGCAATGTTGAAGGTGAACAGATCAAAACACTGACAGAATCCATGGATGGCAGGCTTTTGAGTGTCCTTGCAAAGAAAGGTGGCTATATTGGTCACTGATTTGTTTTTGTTTTGTTTTTGAATATCAGAAATGTATATTTGTGAATGTTGAGATGTTATATTGGTTTCACTGGTAAAAATAAGTAATTGAAATGGGTATATATTTGTTTTTTGTTAAGTTGCCTAATAATTATGCACAGTAATAGTCACCTGCACACACAGATATCCCCCTAAAATAGCTAAAACTAAAAACAAACTAAAAACTACTTCCAAAAATATTCAGCTTTGATATTAATGAGTTTTTTGGGTTCATTGAGAACATGGTTGTTGTTCAATAATAAAATTAATCCTCAAAAATACAACTTGCCTAATAATTCTGCACTCCCTGTATGTATAGACTGCCTGCTCTGGGCCCACTCAGCACCTGGGCCCTGGTGCCACTGTACCTGATGAACCAATGGTAGTTCCGCAACAGGTTCTAAATGCATCAAACAGTAAAGTTACTTTTCTGGATGTTCGATGATTCTTCAGTGCATGCGCTTCTTACATTGGGGTCAAACCACAATTCTTTAGAAAGGTTTATTTAATGATTATTCTACCGAAAATCCCCATCTTTCGCTGCAATTTCTAAGTTATCTGTGACTAGTGGACCACTGCAAATTTAAAGCCCTGTGTATGTATATACTGTATATATATATATATATATATATATATATATATACAGTATCTCACAAAAGTGAGTACACCCCTCACATTTTTGAAAATATATTATTATATATTTTCATGTGACAACACTGAAGAAATTACACTTTGCTACAATGTAAAGTATTGAGTGTACAGCCTGTATAACAGTGTAAATTTGCTCACCCCTCAAAATAACTTAACACACAGCCATTAATGTCTAAACCGTTGGCAACAAAAGTGAGTACACCCGGAAGTGGAAATGTCCAAATTGGGCCCAAAGTGTCAATATTTTGTGTGGCCACCATTTTTTCCAGCACTGTCTTAACTCTCTTGGGAATGGAGTTCACCAGAGCTTCACAGGTTGCCACTGGAGTCCTCTTCCACTCCTCCATGATGACTTCACAAAAGCTGGTGGAAGTTATAGACCTTGCGCTCCCCCACATTCCGTTTGAGGATGCCCCACAGATGTTCAATAGGGTTTAGGTCTGGATACATGCTTGGCCAGTTTATCACCTTTACCCTCAGCTTCTTTAGCAAGGCAGTGGTCGTCTTGGAGGTGTGTTTGGGGTTGTTATCATGTTGGAATACTGCCCTGCAGCCCAGTCCTAAAAGGGAGGGGATCATGCTTTGCTTCAGTATGTCACAGTACATGTTGGCATTGGTTCCCTCACTGAACTGTAGCTCCCCAGTGCCGGCAGCACTCATGCAGGCCCAGACCATGACAATCCCATTACCATGCTTGACTGTAGGCAAGACACACTTGTCTTTGTACTCCTCACCTGGTTACCGCCACACACGCTTGACACCATCTGAATCAAATAAGTTTATCTTGGTCTCATCGGACCACACAACATGGTTCCAGTAATCCATGTCCTTAGTCTGCTTGTCTTAAGCAAACTGTTTGCGGGCTTTCACTTTTGTGGGATACTGTATATATATATATATATATATATATATATATATATATATATATATATACAAACAAAGAGGTATCAGCGCACGTCCATTTTCAAAGCACAACATATTTTTTACTGCTGAAAAAAATTGCCTGCAAATACATCAAGAGACAACTATTCTTTTTTAAATAATATTGGGAACTTAGTCACACAATATGGCCATATTCTGCTTAGCCAGTCACCACTTTCAAGGTGCCCCAATTCGACTGGTCCTACTCTAGTCTATAGTCCTTTTTGCCACAGAGGGCTGAAACATTCCTGCTTTTACTCTTCATAATATAATGAGACTCCCTGGCTTTTTATTCACAACTCTATAACACTTATGAGCACACCTGAACTTGGGAATAAAAAGCCAGGGAGTCTCATTCTATTATGAAGAGTAAAAGCAGGAATGTTTCAGCCCTCTGTGGCAAAAAGGACTGTAGAGTAGGACCAGTTGAATTGGTGCACCTTGAAAGTGGTGACTGGCTAAGCAGAATATGGCCATATTGTGTGACTAAGTTCCCAATATTATTTAAAAAAGAATAGTTGTCTCTTGATGTATTTGCAGGCAATTTTTTGCAGCAGTAAAAAATATGTTGTGCTTTGAAAATGGACGTGCGCTGATACCTCTTTGTTTGTGTAATTACTGGGTCATACTGGCAGCACTCTCAGATGTGGATTTAAACTTTTTGTAAGGTGTGCTAAAAAAACAAATTTTGTATTTGTATTTAAAATTACCAGGGAGACTGACCATCTCCCATTGGTTTAAGCACCCCACCCAAGTTCAGGTGTGCTCATAACAGTGTTATAGAGTTGTGAATTAAAAGCCAGGGAGTCTCATTCTATTATGAAGAGTAAAAGCAGGAATGTTTCAGCCCTCTGTGGCAAAAAGGACTGTAGAGTAGGACCAGTCGAATTGGGGCACCTTGAAAATGGTGACTGGCTAAGCAGAATATGGCCATATTGTGTGACTAAGTTCCCAATATTATTTAAAAAAGAATAGTTGTCTCTTGATGTATTTGCAGGCAATTTTTTGCAGCAGTAAAAAATATGTTGTGCTTTGAAAATGGACGTGCGCTGATACCTCTTTGTTTGTGTAATTACTGGGTCATATTGGCAGCACTCCCAGATGTGGATTTAAACTTTTTGTAAGGTGTGCTAAAAAAACAAATTTTGTATTTGTATTTAAAATTACCAGTGAGACTGACCATCTCCCATTATTTTAAGCACCCCACCCAAGTTCAGGTGTGATCATAACAGTGTTATAGAGTTGTGAATAAAAAGCCAGGGAGTATCATTCTATTATGAAGAGTAAAAGCAGGAATGTTTCAGCCCTCTGTGGCAAAAAGGACTGTAGAGTAGGACCAGTCGAATTGGGGCACCTTGAAAGTGGTGACTGGCTAAGCAGAATATGGCCATATTTGTGTGACTAAGTTCCCAATATTATTTAAAAAAGAATAGTTGTCTCTTGATGTATTTGCAGGCAATTTTTTGAGCAGTAAAAAATATGTTGTGCTTTGAAAATGGACAAGCGCTGATACCTCTTTGTTTGTGTAATTACTGGGTCCTATTGGCAGCACTCCCAGATGTGGATTTAAACTTTTTGTAAGGTGTGCTAAAAAAAACAAATTTTGTATTTGTATATATATATATATATATATATATATATATATATATATATATATATATATATATATATATATATATATATATAAGAAGAGAGGGAGTAGGTAGTTGCGCCAAGATTGGAGAAGAGTTGTTTTAGAGTTGGATGCTTTATGGAAAAGTCTAATGTATGCTGCTATTAGTGGTGTCTACCCTCCTTGGTGAGACTAAAAGGGAAAGTGGTGAACAGGGTTTGTTCTAAAAGCGCTTGCAGAAGACGTTCCTCATATGCATGTGATGGGAAGGGATGCTTGTAAATGCTCACCTGTTGATTCACAGGGTCCAGTTATCAGCGTTGTGTGACCGTGCTGAGCTGAGCCCCCATGTCGCCGGTTTGCAGTCAGTGGGAGCAGTGAGAGGAGATGGGGTCTTCTCTTCAGCAGTGACAAGACAGGACAGCAGAGAGGACCAGAATGCACCACAGACTGACAGATTCGCTCACGCCGCATGCTGATTGGCTGCCAATCAGCACACGGCTGAAGTACAACTATAATAAAGTATACATATAATGCATTGCCGGACAGCACAGCATATCTAAAGGCAGTGCATGTGATCCTTATAGTATCATAAAAATGGTGCGTTCACAAAGATTTCACTGACTGTGGTGCTGCAGATCCATGAAAAATTCCAAATCTCAGAATAATTCCAGATTTTGGATTTCCGGATTTGGGTATTTTTACCTGTAATTTGATCAACTTTTCTACAGGATTGTGATGGACCCAAATGTGAGCAATAACATATTTAAATGTTTAATTTTCTGTTTTAACCTGTATGTTTTATCTGTTTGTATTATACCATAATAGCACAATTTAAACAGCTTATACTTTCCATTTTAAGCTTTTTTAAATGCTGCTCTTTTGTAGGAATAGTAAAACATTTTTATGTAAGATGTTTCTTTAGATAAATAAAATAAACCTGTAGCAACAACTAGTACTTAATTGTTTGATGCTATGACTGATTATAAAATAACTAATATATACCTTCTTCTTTTCCTGCTTTTCTACTGTCAAACCAACCTTATTTCATTTTTTATATTTATATTTTTTAATATGTAAACATAACTCAAATGCATAATTAAAACATATATAGAACATAAAGATATACCAAGAATAATCTATTAAAGATGTATTGTTTTATAGATAAATAGAAATAATAATACAACCAATCATATGTAAAAATATTATTATTATTGAATGTGATCTGTATTACTATCATTTTAAGCAACATCACATGACAAAAGCATGATTGGAAAGGTGATAAAGCACAGAGGCAAAGCATTGGTGATTACAGCTGAAAGTGAGAGAATAGCAAGAATCCATTAATTTATCATCCCAAAATCCCCAAATTGGTTTGCCTTGCCCTTTGCTGATCTTGCCTCTTCCCAAGTTTCTTTATTATAACATTTACAACTTTATACTGGTCTAATTAATTTAAAGGGACACTGAACCCAATTTTTCAGATAGAGCATGCAATTTTAAGCAACTTTCTAATTTACACCTATTAACATTTTTTTTTTCATTCTCTTGCTATCTTTCTTTGAAAAAGAAGGCATCTAAGCTAAGGAGCCAGACCAATTGTTGGTTCAGTACCCTGGACAGCACTTGTTTATTGATGGGTGAATGCATCCACCAATCAACAAGAACAACCCAGGTTGTTCACCAAAAATGGGCCGTCATCTAAACTTTCTTGCTTTTCAAATAAAGATAACAAGAGAATGAAGAAAATTTGATAATAGGAGTAAATTAGAAAGTTGCTTAAAATTGCATGCTCTATCTGAATCACAAAAGAAAAAAATTGGGTTCAGTGTCCCATTAAACCAGACATTTCTCTTCTTTATTCTGTATTGTTGAAAGACACACAAACTATAATGTGTGAAGAGAAAAGTACGGTATCATGATTAAACTAGAGTTAATTGGTCATATGCAGTCTGATTTAATTTGATTGCTGATTGAATAATAATAGGAAGAAAAATGATAAAATATGGATGGAGGAAAATTAAGACACAAATTAGAAATGAATAAAGAAGAATAAAGTTAATTGAAGCTGTCATCTAATGTGTTACAAGACATTTTGATTGCTGCTTGTTGAATACTAAAAAACGTGAAGAATTTGTTTGATATTGCAACACATGTGGGGCTTTCATCTGTGGTACAAAATAAAAAATCCAGCGTGTTTGGATAAAGTCGGCTGTCTCTGTATCCTAAAGTGAACGCCTGTACCTGCATAAGAGAAAAGAAACATGTATAGCTTTAAATAAATATAACCGGACCAATCATAAAGTGATATGGAAGGCTATGTAGGCATTGCAAAATTTGCCAAAGCATTTTGTTTTTACAAAGTGTATTTGTTTGCTAAATAAAGATATTGTTTTAGGTTTGTTCTTGTCCAGCAGTACTGCTGCAACAGTTTTCCCTGTATACCATTAATCATGAATACAGCTGTTTCATTTGTGCACAAGCATGTATGTCTTATTAGATTAATACAAAAAAATAATCTAAAAAAATCTTTAATTGCTGTTTCTTCACATTAATTGTAGAAATATGTTACTTTGTGTGCTCAGATAATAAATCTTTTGTGTCTAGTATATGACTTCACAATTTCCAAACAATTAAGGGTACATTCTAGTCATTAAATTATTTTGAAGCTATGTTTTCCTAGCCTCTAAATCAGGGATGGGGAACCTTGTCTCTCCAGATGTTTCAGAACTACATTTCCCATGATGCTCAACTGAACTTCAGAGAGCCTAAGCATCATGAGTAATGTAGTTCTGTAAAATCAGGAGTGCAAAGATTCCCCATCCCTGCTCTGAATGTAAGCAACTTCCTAAATAAATGTTGTTTTCTCTTACTTTTTTACATGCTCCCCAGAGCCGTTCCTGTAACATATGTTATAACTGATCAGTGTGTGTTTGCATTGTCCATGCAAATGTAATCATTCTTGTGGATGGTGTGGTGTTGGAAAAACATTTAAGCATGGTTATATATGATGGTTATGTAACTAATACTAGAATGGTTAATGCAGCCAATAAAGATCTAGTTAAGTTATTTATTGACATTAAATCCCCCCATCTCAAGGCATACCTGGTCCACTCTCCAGTCGGGACCCCACAACCACAAATTACAGGTAGGCCTCCTGGGAGTGCCCCCAGTCACATTTCATTTATAAAGATGCCACTCCTATTATGTATAAAAGCTTTAATTTTACTCACCTCATTCTGCACTTTGTTGAGTATCTGGTGTCTGGTTTGGAATCTTTACCTTCATCTGTAGGATTTCCTAGAAAATAATTGGGATTTTTGGTCAGTGCTACAGCTGACATGGCTGAATGTATTGTAATAATTGTAGGCATGCTGATAGCGTTTGACTTGATCTAATTACCTTTGGTAGTTTAACGTTTATAACTTTTTTTATTTTGAAGTTAGTGAAGTTAAATTAGTTTTTGTTTTGTAGCAGTGCATGAAGAACAGTTATGTCGCCCTATGACATGCTCATTAGAGTGTTTCCTCTTCAGTATATTATTAATCTCGTTGCAATGCAGGAGTCTGTCAGCAGGGGGAGCCTGCATCATCAGTGCTGAGATCAAATTTAGTTTTATTGTAATTTCATGGAATTTCACTGAAATCACACAATATTTCATACTAAACTTGCTTAAACTGAGGAGGAAAATATAAAGACTGAGATGCAGATCTTCCCTTGTAAGTCTTGGGGCATGCAAGTTTTACAATGGATTGTGACTACTTAAAGGGACACTCAAGTAAAAATTAAACTTCATGATTCAGATACAGCATGCAATTTTAAACAACTTTCCAATTTACTTCCATTAACAAAATGTGCACAGTCTTTTTATATTTACACTTTTTGAGTCACCAACTCCTACTGAGCATGTGCAAGAATTCACAGCATATACGTATATGTATTTGTGATTGGCTGATGGCTGTCACATGATACAGGGGGAGTGGAAATAGACATAACTTTACAATTTATTTAACAAAAATCTACTACTCATTTGAAGTTCAGACTAAGTGCTATTGCACTGTCTTCTTATCATGCATTTGTTATTTATGCAAATCTACAGTGTTGACTGGTCCTTTAAAACAATTTGAGGTAAATTATCTTCCCTTGTTATATAGAGATGATCAGGTGATATTGTCTAGTCAGCTTTTAATAGATAAGTGATTCATCATCTGGGTATCAAGTCCCTTTAATTCTGTAAAAAAGGGCAGACCTGGAAGTCGCAGAGAGATGAGATCTGCCTCCTATAAAAAGTAATGAAGCTGCTCTAAGATAGGGGAAAGTGAGGTTTACAGGGGATTAACCCCTAATCTGACCCCCCTACACTGCCGCCACCTATATTAACCCTAATTATATTAAGGTTAATATAGTTAATATAGTTATTACATTATATATATATTATATGAAAATGGTGAAAGACAGCACCTCTCTTTTCCTTTCTGGGGCACAGGAAAGGGTTAGCCAAACCCAATATGTATTCAAAATTAAGTAGTTTTCCAGCCTCCAGTCAAGTTAAAAAGACCTTTATTAATTTCTTACAGGGTCCATCACATCAACCAACAACGTTTCAAACCTATTCCAGGTTCTTAATCATGATTAAGAACCTGGAATAGGTTTGAAACGTTGTTGGTTGATGTGATGGACCCTGTAAGAAATTAATAAAGGTCTTTTTAACTTGACTGGAGGCTGGAAAACTACTTAATTATATATATATATTAACTATATTAACCCTAATTATATTAGGGTTGATATAGTTAATATCGTTATTATATTATATATATATTAAGTATAATAACCCTATCTAACTCTAACACCCCTAACTAAATTCTTATTAAAATAAATCTAATTAATATTAATATTATTAATTAAAATATTCCTATTTAAATCTAAATACTTACCTATAAAATAAACCCTAAGATAGCTACAATGTAATTAATAATTACATTGTAGCTATTTTAGGGTTTATAGTTATTTTACAGGTAACTTGGTATTTTTTTTAACTAGGTACAATAGCTATTAAATAGTTAATAACTATTTAATAGCTACCTAGTTAAAATAATTACCAATTTACCTGTAAAATAAATCCTAACCTAAGTTACAAATACACCTACACTATCAATAAATTAAATACACTACAAATATCTAAAATACAATTAAATAAACTAAACTAAATTACAAAAAAAAAACACACTAAATTACAAAAAATAAAAAAAGATTACAAGAATTGTAAGCTAATTACACCTATTCTAAGCCCCCTAATAAAATAACAAAGCCCCCCAAAATAAAAAAAATTCCCTACCCTAATCTAAATTAAAAAAGTTAACAGCTCTATTACCTTACCAGCCCTTAAAAGGGCTTTTTGCGGGGCATGCCCCAAAGAAATCAGCTCTTTTGCCTGTAAAAAAAACACAATACCACCCCCAACATTACAACCCACCACCCACATACCCCTACTCTAAACCCACCCAAACCCCCCTTAAAAAAACCTAACACTAAGCCCCAGAAGATCTCCCTACCTTGAGTCGTCTTCACCCAGCCGGGCCGAACTCTTCATCCAATCCGGGCGATGTCTTCATCCAAGCAGCAAA
Organism: Bombina bombina; assembly: GCF_027579735.1. Taxonomy (NCBI): domain Eukaryota; kingdom Metazoa; phylum Chordata; class Amphibia; order Anura; family Bombinatoridae; genus Bombina; species Bombina bombina. The sequence continues at coordinate 1,002,145,890 of NC_069501.1, forward strand.
GAAGAAGTCTTCCATCCAGCGATGTTTTCATCCAAGCGGCAAAGAAGAAGTCTTCCATCCGGCGATGTCTTCATCCAAGCGGCAAAGAAGAGGTCCTCCATCGGGGCAAAGTTTTCTTCCAAGCGGCATCTTCAATCTTCTTTCTTCAGCCCTCCGATGCGGAACATCCATCTGGCCCGACGACTGAACGACGAATGAAGTTTCCTTTAAATGACGTCATCCAAGATGGCATCCCTCGAATTCCGATTGGCTGATAGAATTCTATCAGCCAATCGGAATTAAGGTAAGAAAATCTGATTGGCTGATTGAATCAGCCAATCAGATTTTGCTCCCATTCTATTGGCTGTTCCGATCAGCCAATAGAATGTGAGCTCAATCTGATTGGCTGATTGGATCAGCCAATCGGATTGAACTTGAATCTGATTGGCTGATTGAATCAGCCAATCAGATTTTCTTACCTTAATTCCGATTGGCTGATAGAATCGCAAAAAGCCCTTTTAAGGGCTGGTAAGGTAATAGAGCTGTTAACTTTTTTAATTTAGATTAGGGTAGGGAAATTGTTTTATTTTGGGGGGCTTTGTTATTTTATTAGGAGGCTTAGAATAGGTGTAATTAGCTTAACATTCTTGTAATCTTTTTTTATTTTTTGTAATTTAGTGGGTTTTTTTTGTAATTTAGTTTAGTTTATTTAATTGTATTTTAGTTTAGATATTTGTAGTTTATTTCATTTATTGATAGTGTAGGTGTATTTGTAACTTAGGTTAGGATTTATTTTACAGGTAAATTGGTAATTATTTTAACTAGGTAGCTATTAAATAGTTATTAACTATTTAATAGCTATTGTACCTAGTTAAAAGAAATACCAAGTTACCTGTAAAATAAATATAAACCCTAAAATAGCTACAATGTAATTATTAATTACATTGTAGCTATCATACGGCTAGATTTAGAGTTTTGTCGGTAACGACCCGCGTAGCTAACGCATGCTTTTTTTCCCCCGCACCTTTTAAATACCGCTGGTATTTAGAGTTCACAGAATGGCTGCGTTTTCAGTGCGTTACGTTCCAAAAAAGGAGCGTAGAGCATAATTTACCGCCACTGCAACTCTCAATACCAGCGGTGCTTACGGACGCGGCCAGCTTAAAAAACGTGCTCGTGCACGATTCCCCCACTTCCTATGTCTGCACCTAACACTCTAACATGTACCCCGAGTCTAAACACCCCTAACCTTACACTTATTAACCTCTAATCTGCCGCCCACGCTATCGCTGACCCCTGCATATTATTATTAACCCCTAATCTGCCGCTCCGTACATCGCCGCAACCTACATTATCCCTATGTACCCCTAATCTGCTGCCCATAACACCGCCAACCCCTATATTATATTTATTAACCCCTAATCTGCCCCCCACAACGTCACCTCCACCTACCTACAATTATTAACCCCTAATCTGCCGACCGGACCTCACCGCTACTATAATAAATGTATTAACCCCTAATCCGCCTCACTAACCCTATAATAAATAGTATTAACCCCTAATCTGCCCTCCCTAATATCGCCGACACCTATCTTCAAGTATTAACCCCTAATCTGCCGACCGGACCTCACCGCTACTCTAATAAATTTATTAACCCCTAAAGCTAAGTCTAACCCTAACCCTAACACCCCCCTAAGTTAAATATAATTTAAATCTAACGAAATGAATTAACTCTTATTAAATAAATTATTCCTATTTAAAGCTAAATACTTACCTGTAAAATAAACCCTAATATAGCTACAATATAAATTATAATTATATTGTAGCTATTTTAGGGTTTATATTTATTTTACAGGCAACTTTGTATTTATTTTAACCAAGTACAATAGCTATTAAATAGTTAATAACTATTTAATAGCTACCTAGTTAAAATAATTACAAAATTACCTGTAAAATAAATCCTAACCTAAGTTACAATTAAACCTAACACTACACTATCAATAAATGAATTAAATAAAATACCTACAATTATCTACAATTAAACCTAACACTACACTATCAATAAATAAATTAAATAAAATACCTACAAATAAATACAATTAAATAAACTAACTAAAGTACAAAAAATAAAAAAAGCTAAGTTACAAAAAATAAAAAAATTAATTACAAACATAATAAAAATATTACAACAATTTTAAGCTAATTACACCTACTCTAAGCCCCCTAATAAAATAACAAAGCCCCCCAAAATAAAAAAATGCCCTACCCTATTCTAAAATTAAAATAGAAAAGCTCTTTTACCTTACCAGCCCTTAAAAGGGCCTTTTGCGGGGCATACCCCAAAGAATTCAGCTCTTTTGCCTGTAAAAAAAAACATACAATACCCCCCCCAACATTACAACCCACCACCCACATACCCCTAATCTAACCCAAACCCCCTTAAATAAACCTAACACTAAGCCCCTGAAGATCTTCCTACCTTGTCTTCACCATGCCAGGTATCACCGATCGCTCCAGGCTCCGAAATCTTCATCCAAGCCCAAGCGGGGGCTGGTGATCCATCATCCGGCTGAAGTCTTCTATCAAGCGATGGCTGAAGAGGTCCAGAAGAGGCTCCAAAGTCTTCATGCTATCCGGGCAGAAGAGTAGATCCAGACCGGCAACCATCTTCTTCCAAGCGGTGAAAAGCGGCTCCATGTTGAAGACCTCCGGCGCGGATCCATCCTCTTCTTGCGACGTCCTAAGTCCGAATGAAGGTTCCTTTAAATGACGTCATCCAAGATGGCGTCCCTCGAATTCCAATTGGCTGATAGGATTCTATCAGCCAATCGGAATTAAGGTAGGAAAAATCTGATTAGGGGTTAATACTATTTATTATAGGGTTATTGAGTCGGGAGTGAGGCGGATTAGGGGTTAATACATTTATTATAGTGGCGGTGAGGTCCGGTCAGCAGATTAGGGGTTAATAATTGTAGGTAGGTGGAGGCGACGTTGGGGGCGGCAGATTAGGGGTTAATAAATATAATATAGGGGTCGCCGGTGTTAGAGGCGGCAGATTAAGGGTACATAGGGATAACGTAGGTGGCGGCGGTTTGCAGTCGGCAGATTAGGGGTTAAAAAATTTTAATAGAGTGGCGGCAATGTGGGGGGACCTCGGTTTAGGGGTACATAGGTAGTTTATGGGTGTTAGTGTACTTTAGAGCACAGTAGTTAAGAGCTTTATGAACCGGCGTTAGCCCAGAAAGCTCTTAACTCCTGACTTTTTTCTGCGGCTGGAGTTTTGTCATTAGATTTCTAACGCTCACTTCAGCCACGACTCTAAATACCGGCGTTAGAAAGATCCCATTGAAAAGATAGGATACGCAATTGACATAAGGGGAGCTGCGGTATGGAAAAGTCGCGGCTGGAAAGTGAGCGTTAGACCCTTTCCTGACTGACTCCAAATACCAGCGGGCGGTAAAAACCAGCGTTTGGAGCCTCTAACGCTGGTTTTGACGGCTACCACCAAACTCTAAATCTAGACGTTAGCGTTTATTTTATAGGTAAGTATTTAGATTTAAATAGGAATATTAATATTAATTAGATTTATTTTAATAAGAATTTAGTTAGGGGTGTTAGCGTTAGATAGGGTTATTATACTTAATATATATATAATATAATAACGATATTAACTATATCAACCCTAATATAATTAGGGTTAATATAGTTAATATATATAATATAATAACTATATTAACTATATTAACCCTAATATAATTAGGGTTAATATAGTTAATATAGGTGGCGGCGGTGTAGGGGGGTCAGATTAGGGGTTAATCTATTTAATATAAGTGGCAGCGGTGTAGGGGGATTAGATTAGGGGGTAATACATTTATTATAGGTGGCGGCGGTGTAGCGGGATTTAGATTAGAGGCAAAAGAGCTGTTTTCTTTGTGACAAGGCCCCGCCAAAAGCCCTTTTAAGGGATGGTAAAAGAGCTGTTTACTTTGGGGCAGAGCCCCGCAAAAAGCCATTTTAAGGGCTGGCAATAGAGCTGTTTACTTTGGGGTAATGCCACGCAAAAAGCCCTTTTCAGGGCTATTTGTAGGGTTAGACTTAGGTTTAGTGGTAGGGATAGTTTAGTATTTTAGGGGTTAATTATTTAATATAGGTGCGGCGGTGTAGGGGGATTAGATTAGGGGTTAATTAATTTAATATAGGTGGCGGCGGTATAGGGGGATTAAATTAGGGGTTAATAATTTAATATAGCTGGCGGCTGTGTAGGGGGATTAGATTAGGGGTTAATAATTTAATATAGCTGGCGGCGGTGTAGGGGGATTAGATTGGGGTTAATAATTTTAATATTGCTGGCGGCGGTATAGGGTGATTAGATTAGGGGTTAATAATTTTAATATAGCTGGCGGCAGGGTAGGAGCTCACATTAGGGGGTATGTAATGTAGATGGTGGCGGTGTAAGGGGCTCACATTAGGGTAATGTAAGAAAAAATAAGGAAAATAATTCAAAGGAGAGTAGCCTCTGGTGCGGCGTGCTCCGCAGTGGAAATTACAACCTTCAGTGAATAAGTTTGCAGCTCGCATATACACAGTGCTCTCATAACAAGTCTAGAGCACTGGTTTCTGAGGAGTCAGGTCCCATCCGGTTTCCTTCCCAAACAAGTTCCAATCACTATAAGCCCACCGCTATATCTAGGTAAGTCCCAAGAGGTATGTGACAGAAAAACTGTACAATGTTCAAGGCTAGGCAAGCACGTACCTCCGATCCATATGACCCTCGCCAGGAGTCGTCCTGTGTATACCGGTTACTGCCGTATGGCTAGTTTCTCCATCCGTGGCTGGGTATTGTGCGGCTCCACAAGCAACCTCCGTAGTCGGTGAGGTGTATAGCTCCTCCTCTCCAGGTGTCTCTGGCAACAAGCTAGCTTTGCGGTCAGGATACTGCGCTCACCCCACACCTGTGCTCACTCAAAGATGGCCATACATAGCGTGTAAAAAAAGAGAATGCGAGGAGCACAGATGTAAGTGTGTAGCAAAAAATGTTTATTAAACATGCGCTAATGAGTGAATAAACACACACAAAGCGGTTCGTCAATATAGTCTGTAAATATAGCAGTTTTTTTCTGTTCAGTCTTAACCCCGGGGTGGTTTATATTTTTCCCCCCCTCACACTGTTTGTCTGTTTTTGGTTCAATATTGACGAACCGCTTTGTGTGTGTTTATTCACTCATTAGCGCATGTTTAATAAACATTTTTTGCTACACACTTACATCTGTGCTCCTCGCATTCTCTTTTTTTGGCTCACATTAGGGGGTATGTAATGTAGGTGGCGACGGTGTAGGGGGATCACATTAGGGGTTATAAATTTAATGTAGGTGGCGGCAGGGTCCGGGAGCGGCGGTTTAGCGGTTAAAAACTTTATTAGGGATTGCGGTGGCGGATCGCGGTTGACAGGTAGATAGACATTGCGCATGCGTTAGGTGTTAGGTTTTATTTAGCAGTTTGCGGTTGACAGGTAGATAGACATTGCGCATGTGTTAGGTGTTATTTGGCAGGTAGTTTAGGGAGTTACGGGGCTCCAATACACAGCGTAAGGCTTACTACGGCTGCATTTTGTGGCGAGGTGAAAATGGAGTAAGATTTCTCCATTTTCGCCACGTAAGTCCTTACGCTGTATATTGGATACCAAACTGCGCGGGTTTGGTATACCTATCTATGGCCCAAAAAACTACGGGCGAAGGCAGAAATATACGAGTGTAAGTTCTAGGTTACGCCGTATATAGGATACCAAACCCGCGCAAAATTCTGCGTCGCCGGCTTTTGCGGGCGACGCTGCATATCGGATTGGGCCCCAGAGCTCTAATTGCTGTCAAGGATATACAAGGTTTTAATAAAAGGATGGATATAAGCACATTCAATTTTATAATTTGCCACAACCCATAGCCCTCACACTAAGTATTATATGCAATACTCCAACAAACCTACATCCATATATATAAAATATTATATAACATAGTGTATTAGTACCCTTTCCTGTTGAATAAAAGTGTTAGTTATTTATTTAAAGTTTAGAGGAAAAAAAATACTTATATTAGTTTTTTTCTTAAATAGTCCTTTTTTCTAAAAAATATATATATATTTGTAGGGAAAAAAACTAAAAAATAATTAGCAAAAAACTTACATTAACGCCAGAGTTTATGTTTTCTATCAAACATTTAAAAACAAGGACATTCTTAACTCAAACTACCCCACTCCTCCTTGTTCGTATTGGGTGCGTTATTATTAATATGGTCAGTTATTTGTAGAGCGCCAACATATTCTGCATCGCTAAACGTATATATTTAGTGACCAACATAATAATGTTCTTTTAAATACATTTTCATCTTACCATTTATTCATTAAGCTCAAAATGAATTCCCCCATTAAGGTCTAGATTACAAGTGGAATGCAACATGTCGCTTTTGCTAAAGCGATATTTGGATTCCAGGTTGTAATATCAGTGCACTGGTTTTCCAGTTGAGGTGCAATGCAAACGCGACCTCGTGTTCGCATTGCATGGAAGCATTGCGCTCAAAAGAGTGCGCTTCCATAGGTTCCAATTGTAATGGCTGGTTATTTATTGTGCACCCGCAAGCGGGCAAATTTGTGATAATTTAGTGCTCCACTTGTAATCTTGCCCTACATTTTTAAGTAAGGAAAATAACCTAACATGGCATTGTATGTTCATAATTCTGGGAATTTTTGCTTTAAATTATCTATGAAAGTTGTGCTTGTTCTCTTCCCTGCATTAGAGGCCTTAATGCCACATAATACTTATATATGGTGGTATTTATTGGACCTTTAAACATTTTACATAGTGATTGTTTAGCTAAGATTGCAAGCTAATTTATATCTGGCCACAGCAAAGAAGATGTAACCTTAAATTGTTTTTGAATAGTAACTTTTGCATTGTGCTAACAAAAAGACAGAGTTAAATGCTTTTCACACAGTTCTTCTGCAGATCTTTTGCAATATGGAGCTTAATTGCAAATATATAAGATTAATATATACAAATTTTACTTTTACCCCTTTCATTGTAAAGTACATGGACTCCTGGTTATGGTACATCAGATCTTGAATACTTGGGGATGCAATATAACAAGGAAGTTAGTAAAATAGATGCAATCTTAAAGGGACAGTAAAGGTAAACTTTAATGATTAAAATACAGCATGCAATTTTAAACAACTTTCCACTTTACTTATCTTATCAATTTCACTTACCTTTGTTAAAGAGTAATCTTAGGTGAGTTCAGGAGTGTGCACATCTTTTTAGCCACCTGACAGCATTGTTTAAAACTATGTATAACATTGCTACAAACATTGTTGCAAATACAGATGGCAAAAGACATGTGCATGCTTCTGAGCTCACCTAGGATTACTCCTTTAAAAAGTTTATCTCAAGAACTAAGCAAAATTTATTATACAAATACATGGAAAATGTTGTTAAAAATGTCATGTTCTGTCCAGTCCATTTAAGTTTAACTTTGACTTTACTCCCTTTAAATTTAATGAAACGTAAAGAATTCTATACTAAAAGAAATATCTCTGATTCTTGTGTTATCCTATGAAGTATAATTACCAAGGCATAGGGTAAAAACCAGTCCCATAAAATTTAACAGGAGGGCTCTCTATATACTTGCCTAAGGCTGTAAGAAGCAGAAAAGGCAATTACAAATTTTACAAAATCAGAAATCATTGAATTATACTTATGCTTCTCTCTCCTGCAAGACTTGACACTGGAGCAGAGGCGGAGAGAAGACAATATAAGTATGCACCTATTCTCTCTCTAGAAGCTAGTGCTGCAGTTTCTGATTGGCTGTATTGCCAGCTTGTATAATGTATGCAAACGCACTAGACAAATTGGGAGGAGAACAAGAAAGATGACAACATTTCAAAGATTAATTGATTTTCTCCCCCCCTTAAAGTTTTTTTTCTAGATAAGTATACAACAAGCCCACTTTATGGTAACAGTTTTGAGGCCCGTTTTGCTGAATTAACATAGGAGAACTCAGTTAGTGATTTTAGACAATAAAACTAGTCCAACACTTACCTGTCTGCAAATTTCTTTTTCCCATTAAACCAACAAAGAAATCGTGCATATCTCCTACAAGAAAATAATAACATCAGTATGAGGTATGTGGTAATGATAATGTTTGTAAATAAAAACAGCACAGTATACTTAGGAGGCCAGTTTATGTGTGTGCCACTTGATGAGATGGTTCTATATAATGCGGAATATATGGAGATGAATTAACCTTATGCAGTGCAAAACTCACCACTTGTAATACAAGTAAATGGAAATCATGGCCATGCTAATCATCTCTCAGTTGTGAATGCAAAACATAACAAAATTTAAAAAGTTAGTGCTACAATAAAAGTATAACAGTGCGCATGAAAAAACATACTAACCCCTTCACTACCGGACATTTCAGAGAAAAACTTGCCCAAAATGCCGAAGAATATTTAGTATTTTTGCTATCACTCAATTTAATCATAAACAGAGCCTTGGGGGCCAATTTATCAAGGGCCGAACTGCCCTTGATGTCCCTGTTTCCGCACGAGACTTCAGGCTCGCCAGAAACAACAGTTATGAAGCAGCGGTCTTAAGACTGCTGCTCCTTAACAGGTCCGCTGCCTCTGAGGCTGCGGACATCAATCATGATTGACACCCCCTGCTAGCGGCCGATTGGCTTGTGTAATGTTAAATGCTGACAGCGTATGGTGGACATGATACGCTACAGCCTGTCAAAACTTTATATTTTTTTAAATAGACAACCCAAGGTATTGATCTAGGCCCATTTTAGTGTATGTCATGCCACCATTTTGCCGCCAAATGCGATCATGTAAAAAAAATTGCTAACTTTTTCACAAACTTTGAATTTCTCACTAAAATTATTTACATACCACTTGTGCAATCATGACACAAATGATTGTAAAAGCTTCTCTGGGATCCCCCTTTGTTCAGAAATAGCAGACATATCAACCTATTGGTTTTTAATAAATTAGAAGGCTGCTAATTGCAGCTGTGTACCACACTTTTGAAATGCCAGGCAGTGAAGGGGATAATTAGTTAGCTGGCAAGAGAACTAGTATAGTAAAGTAGGTTTAACCCTCCTACCTGACTTCTCCCCCCTCACTGATCCCTCCAAAACAGCTCTCTTCCCCCCATCCACACTCATCCTCACCATCTGATGTGATGGCAGACAATCGGCCAGTATGCAGTTTAGTGCTTTTGTTAATGATTTTTGTATTATTATTTACAGTATGTATAATAATTTGTATTAATATTTTTAAATAGTTTATATAGATTATTTCACTAACACATATTGAAGATTGCAATTCTTCATGTAAAATACATATCTTTACCTATATATCTATATTAATAAATATACAGATAAAAGTATATATACTATATGTATATATATATAAACAGTCTCAAGGAACCTCACGCTCAGCAACTGCGTATAGAGATCCCTAAAGCAGGCAAATCAAGCAGGGATTTGTATCCAAAAAGGCTTTTATTGAACAAATAAAAAGACTTGTCCAAACGTTTCGACTCCCACTGGAGCCTTTCTCAATGGAGGCCGTGCAGACATAACAAAACAATACAAATCACTACTTATATACCCTAAATAATACCAACCCTCACAGTAACTGCGAATAATCACTGTCAAACATCTGGTTTCCGTGCGTCAAACTTCCACAGTGGCGTCAGCGCAGGCATGTGACATCATCAGCCCACGACATTAGCTTGTAACAGCATCGTAACTGTTGACATAGATACGGCATAAACAAACCGCAGAATCATAACAGCAGCAGGAAAATCGGATGCCCGAGTGCAATCTAATAAACACAGTGACTGTCTCATAATCTAAACATATATTTACAGAAATTATGTACAACACTATTCAGTGTAAAGTAAGTAAATGGGAATACCGCTACCATCTATACACTCAGGTATCAAAGTGTCAGTATTACCCAACCGCATACAGCTATTTATAGACCAAATGTACTAAGACAACTTGGGCTATAATAAATCATGACAATATATACAAAACTATTTACAAACCCGTATAGAACAAGCAAAGGGACTCAGGAACACCGTTGTAGTTAACCATAAAAACAGTCTTTAATTGTAAACGTATTTAAAATTACACACACAGGAGGTAATGACTGGTCTTACGCGTTTCGGCAAACTGCCGTAATCATAGACCTAAAGAACGTTAGTCAATTAGCAATTTAAAAAGCTTACAAAACAATTTCATTGGTTGAATGGTGATTGAACACCTGCTATACCTGAACACATAATTTATCCCTTAGTGTGGATAAAGACATGAATAGATGCACACAGAAAAGCAAAAATAGACTGAGAAACATAAGTAATACGAGTTCAAATAGAACACATCGATAAACAGCATATTACAAAATTGAAGCAACACCTTATGCATTATCCCAAAAATTCCATAGAAATATATATATATATATATATATATATATGTATGTCAATATCCCTACATAAATAAATAATTAATGATACTGATAACAAAAAACACATGATGGAAAAAATAAAAATAAAAAAGTGTGGCACCAGAATACAAGATATACAGATATACACATATATATACATATGTGCACGCACAGGAGGAGTGATCATTCCCAATAATTTATTAGATCAAATTCTGAGTTAAAACCTTTTGGTACTTGTGTGGATAGCTTAAAAATCCAAAACGCTTCTTGTCTAGACAGGATTTTTGACTTGTCACCTCCTCTTTTTGGATTGTTAATGCGTTCAATAGCACACCACTTGAAGCTTCTTACACACCCTTCATGTATATCTAAAAAGTGTCTAGAGAGTTCTGAGCAACGTGACTCATTTTTAATGTAACCTAGGTGCTCTCTAATCCTTGTTCTGATGTCCTTAGTGGTCATACATACATACTGTAAATTGTGGACTGCACATTCCACTAGGTACACCACAAAGGACGCCGAACAATTAATGCAACCTTTTGTATTAAAAGTTTGACCAGTAGTATATGACTGAAAAGAGTTACCTATTTTGATGTAATCACAAGCTTTACAGCGTCGGATTCCACATCTAAAAGTACCATTGGTAGTTAACCAAGTACTAGATGGACGAGTACTAGGTAATTGGTTTGGGGACAACATGTTGCCTAGTGTTAAGTTTTTAGAATATACACATTTAAACCCTGTTTCCACTGTTTTTTTCAAAGATTTATCCCCATATAAAATAGGGAAATATTTGTGTATAATTTTACAAATAGAGGAATATTGAGTGGAATATTGGGTAATGAAAAGGGGTGCCATATCACCATCACTATTCTTGTTAGTTCGTTGTCTACTCTTTCTACTATCCACTTTTGGGTCATCCCTTTTCAAAAGATCAACATGTTTAGACATATTATTAAGGAGGGTAGCTGAATATCTATTAAAGAGGCGGCTTTTTATTTTGCTACTTTCAGTCTCAAAATCTTTCGGATCAGAGCAAATTCTTCTTGCTCTGAGAAATTGGCCTTTAGCTATCCCCCTAAAAACATGACGTGGGTGTGCACTCTTGGCGTGCAATATAGTGTTTCCAGATATTGGTTTGCGAAACAATTTGGTTTGAATCTTACTCTCTGTAGTGTCACCCATTAGGGTTGTGTGCCTTTGCTTGGGAGGTGAGATACGCTCTCGTTTGAGCTTTTTAAGTGTTGGCTTATTTCAGGTACGGAGCAGCTCTTAATACCCCGTTTATATAAACAGAAGCCTTTAATATTGCATACTTGACTCCAATATTTTGTCACACCAGAACTTTGTGTGTTTTTTGTATTATTTACAAACCCCTAAGAGATACAGGATAAGCAAACGTTAACAGTACAGCAGTGCAGGCACAATCTATGCCCACTGGTGTCCCAATGCCAGCACATTCTATGTTAATATATAGTTGAGCATAAAGAGCATAAGAGCTTATTAGGTTATTTTTATAAACACATCAGTAAACATATGATCTTATTACACGTATAACCCTAATTTTAAAGTTTAAAGGGCCACTGTAAGTAAATATTTTCTATGCCTGTTACTAACTAACTACCCCAAATACGCTTTTTATCAATAGCATTTCATTAACACATCTCTACCGTATATCAGAAATCTTGTCTGCAAATTTAATTGTTTTCCAAACCCACTCCGTGGGTATCCTTTGCTCTGTACCAATCCGTTTACAATACCTAGGTTTCAAAATGGCGCTTTAAACACAAAGTTATTGGTTTAAGTATTTTGAACACGCAGTGCTGAAAATAGTGGGCAGGATAACGTGACATCATCGGCGAATAAAAGATATAACTTTTAGAATGTTATGAAACTTCGTTTTGGAGAAAATATAGGTCAGTAGGTTTTAATTAATGTTTATTAACTTTAATATGTTAGTTGTTTAGCTTAAAAATTATAACAGAAAGTAATCCTTTAAATGCTTCATGTCTAAGGGAGAAGGTAGAAACAGCACGGCATGAAACCATCATGAGCATCATTTATGATAACAACAAGCGAAATCTATGTTCGCATTCAGTCCCTTGGGGTATACAGTGTCAAGTGTAAAAATTCATCTTGACTCTCGTCGCAATAGAGCCAATCCTCTATCCCCTCCTCTCTTGGGGTATCGGACATGATCAATTAGCATTGCTCTCAACATTGAGATTGAGTGACCTGCTTGTAAGAAGTGTCTGGCTACAGGCTGGTCCAATCGCCCCTTATCCAATGCCTGTCGTATTGCAGATTTGTGATTAGCAAGTCTTTCATGGAAAGAGGTTACCGTTTTACCTACATAGTAAAAAGAGCACGGACAGATGATGACATATATCACAAAATCAGATGTACAAGAAAGCCTGTATCTGATGTTGTACCTCTTGTTCGTATGAGGATGATTGAACGTATTCCCAGTCAGCAGGTTATTACAGGTAACACAGTTCCCACAACGGAAGCAGCCCAGTTTACTCTTGGGTAACCACGTATCTTTTTCATAGCAATGGGTGGGATCATTGATCACCAACAAGTCCCATAGATTACTTGCCCTTTTGTACACCAACCTAGGTGGTGGAGAGTGGAGACTGGTAGAAGGGGAGACTGTTGTCTTCTGAGATCACCCTCCAATTTTTCTTAATTGTAGAGGCTAGGACCTGTGTGCCAGGTGTATATGTAGTGATAAAGTTCAATCGTCTGTAATCCTTGTTAGTATGTCTCCATATGGTGAGATTATCCTGTTTCCATTCCTGTGCTTTTTTACATTGTTCAGTGATCAAGTCCAAGGGATATCCCCTTTGTAGGAAATGTGAAGCCATTTCCGTCAATTGACTTGTCTTATGATGATTATCCGTGTTATTACGCAGGACCCTCAGGAGCCACAAGGAGCTGACCCAATCACGTTGAAATTTAGGATGATAACTATTATAATGTAAGATCGAATTTTTATCAGTACTATTTTGAAATAAAGTAGTATGTAGTGCATAGCTATCATCTACCTTGGATTTGTAGATTTCCCAATCTAAAAAGTGTATAGTCTGCATATCACATTCCATTTTAAATTTTATTGTAGATGGCAAGGAGTTCAAATCATTAAACCACTTGTGGAGATTATCCACAGTTTCATGCCAAATAAAAAAAAATCGTCGATATAGCTACTATATAACGTGATGGGATTCTGCCTGGAAAAAACATTATTGCTTTCATACAGAGCCATATAGATGTTGGCATATGATGGGGCCATATTCGACCCCATCACTGTGCCCATCGTCTGTAGAAAAAAATAATTTTCAAATCTGAAAAGTTTTTTTCCAGACAGAATTCCACCAAGTGCAACAAAAACTCCACAGGAGGCCTCACATAATGTGCATTATGTGTGAGCATTAGTCTCAACATTTCTATCCCATGTGCATGTGGGATGACAGTGTACAGGCTAACGACGCCCATGGTGACAAGGATGTTGCTTTCCTGTATATCATGCATATTCTTCAGCAGACCAATGAGTTCAAATTAATCTTTTTAATCTTACAACCGGTTGTAAGAAAAAGCTAGAGGCTGAAGAAGAGAACCCCTGGCAGACACAATATATTGTTTTGTTATGTCTGCATGGCCTCCACTGAGAAAGGCTCCAGTGGGAGCCGAAACATTTGGACAAGCCTTTTTATTTGCTCAATAAAAGCTTTTTTGGATACAAATCCCTGCTTGATTTGCCTGCTTTAGGGATCTCTATACGCAGTTGCTGAGCGTGAGGTTCCTTGAGACTGTTTGTATACATTATATAGCAGAGCACCAGGATGTTTACTGGATGGTGTGTGCTGTTTCTCTCTATGTTCCTATATATATATATATATATATATATATATATATATATATATATATATATATATATATATATATACATTGGAATGTTAAATACAGTAAAACACATAAATCCTTAAATACTGTACATCTGTACACACATATTTAGACACGTGTGTGTATATATGCCCAGTGTGCTTAGAGGAATGTGGCTGCACCTCACTGACGAGGCCCATAGGAGGCCGAAACGATCGTCTGGGGTTGTCATGTTCCTTGTTCAGAGGGGAATTGCCTGGTATTTCGGGGCTGGACTGACCTTACTTGGCAGGATCAGACTGATATACTTCAGGAAAGTTTTCTTCTGTGAAAAGCACACTGGTCTAAAAGAGGCTGCTTCCGGGTGGTAAATTGCCATAGAACAAGCCACTGAGCTGTTGTTCGTTCCTGGTAGAGCGCTTCTCTCTTTGTATGCAAATTATTATGACCCTGGGGAAGTCTCCCTATGGGTGATGGGGGAAACCAGACGTGGACTCCTTGCCCAGTGTGCTTAGAGGAATGTGGCTGCACCTCACTGACGAGGCCCATAGGAGTCCGAAACGATCGTCTGGGGTTGTCATGTTCCTTGTTCAGAGGGGAATTGCCTGGTATTTCGGGGCTGGACTGACCTTACTTGGCAGGATCAGACTGATATACTTCAGGAAAGTTTTCTTCTGTGAAAAGCACACTGGTCTAAAAGAGGCTGCTTCCGGGTGGTAAATCGCCATAGAACAAGCCACTGAGCTGTTGTTCGTTCCTGGTAGAGCGCTTCTCTCTTTGTATGCAATATATATATAAATATATATATATATATATATATATGGTAAAGCCCTTTGTAGACTTTACCATATGTCTTTGAGCCCTTCCTTTTTTATTAATTTTTCTTAAACTCATTTTTATCAGAGAGTATTTATATTAGTGTAACCATAATTTTAGGTGTATTTATGTTGTCTTTAGTGCAACTTTTTTTTCTTCCCCTGCCCTTTACATGAGCTCCCAAATAGGGGTAAACCGACACGTGTAAATTGCGATTGCGCTCGAGTGAACAGGTTTGCTTTCAACTCATAATAATCACACTATTTCCGCTGTGCACAAAAAGCCCAAAAAAAACTATATCGTTCACGCACTAGAGTTTTCGTGCCCATAGTCGGTACAACCTCAATCATAGATGTACTGTTCAAACACATTGTTCATGTTCTTGCAGAATCTTAGAGTAAATCAGAATATTGTCCAAATAAACCACAAGAATGTGTCTAGTGGATCCTGGAAGACATCGTTAAGAATGTGCTAAAAAATTGCAGGAGCATTGCAGAGCCTATATGGCATGACTAGGTATTCAAAGTGTCCGTAACGGGAGCAAAATGCATTCTTCCACTTGTGGCCCTCCATAATTCGAACAAGGTTGTAGGCCCCTCACAGATCGATTTTAGTGAATATTCAGGCATCTCTAACTTTATCCCGGAGTTTCGTTATGAGCTGAATTAGGTATCTTTTTTTAACTGTAATGGCACTGAGTGCCCTATAGTCCACACAAGGATGTAGACCGCCATCTTTTTTGCCCACTAAGAAGATACCTGCCCCTGCAAGGGATGTAGATGGTCTAATGAAATCTTTTGCTAGATTCTCCTCAATGTATTCCTTAAGATATTGTAGCTTAGGACCTGAAAGGGGATATATAAGTCCAAATGGTATCTTAGGGCAATAGGACAATCACACTTCCTTCTGGGGGTAATTGGTCTGCTCCCTTCTTGGCAAAAACATCAGGAAACTGTTTATATTTTGCAGGACACAGAGATTCAGGCTTAGTATCAGCAAAGATAATAGATTTCTAGGATGTAAAAGGAACACACGTGGAGCAGAAATCAGATTACGAGTGGTGCGCTAACAGTTACGCACACTCAACAGCGGGTTTATAGCGGCTGTTTGCGCATATCGGAAAGAACACTTGCAAGCCAAGTTGAAAATAAATGCGTGAGCGCAAATGCAATTTACGCTAGAATGATTATCGCAACCCCAGAGCTCTCGTTACGTGGTACATGAATCAAAAATGTGTCACAAAACACACAAATCAAAAAATATATATTCAAAAGTACACTTACACTCATAATAACACTATCTTATATAAAATATTAAAAACAAATATTGCATATTAAAAAAGTTATAAGGGCTCAGGTGTTAGAAAACAAAAAGGCAGGCAAAGGGCTTTAACATAGAGATACATACATGTTTAAATACGTATATGCATGTATGTATGTGTATGTGTGTACATATGCATTTATGCATTCATATGTGCATATATGTATATACATACAGGGAGTGCAGAATTATTAGGCAAATGAGTATTTTGACCACATCATCCTCTTTATGCATGTTGTCTTACTCCAAGCTGTATAGGCTCGAAAGCCTACTACCAATTAAGCATATTAGGTGATGTGCATCTCTGTAATGAGAAGGGGTGTGGTCTAATGACATCAGCACCCTATATCAGGTGTGCATAATTATTAGGCAACTTCCTTTCCTTTGGCAAAATAGGGTCAAAAGAAGGACTTGACAGGATCAGAAAAGTCAAAAATAGTGAGATATCTTGCAGAGGGATGCAGCACTCTTAAAATTGCAAAGCTTCTGAAGCGTGATCATCGAACAATCAAGCGTTTCATTCAAAATAGTCAACAGGGTCGCAAGAAGCGTGTGGAAAAACCAAGGCGCAAAATAACTGCCCATGAACTGAGAAAAGTCAAGCGTGCAGCTGCCAAGATGCCACTTGCCACCAGTTTGGCAATATTTCAGAGCTGCAACATCACTGGAGTGCCCAAAAGCACAAGGTGTGCAATACTCAGAGACATGGCCAAGGTAAGAAAGGCTGAAAGACGACCACCACTGAACAAGACACACAAGCTGAAACGTCAAGACTGGGCCAAGAAATATCTCAAGACTGATTTTTCTAAGGTTTTATGGACTGATGAAATGAGAGTGAGTCTTGATGGGCCAGATGGATGGGCCCATGGCTGGATTGGTAAAGGGCAGAGAGCTCCAGTCCGACTCAGATGCCAGCAAGGTGGAGGTGGAGTACTGGTTTGGGCTGGTATCATCAAAGATGAGCTTGTGGGGCCTTTTCGGGTTGAGGATGGAGTCAAGCTCAACTCCCAGTCCTACTGCCAGTTTCTGGAAGACACCTTCTTCAAGCAGTGGTACAGGAAGAAGTCTGCATCCTTCAAGAAAAACATGATTTTCATGCAGGACAATGCTCCATCACACGCGTCCAAGTACTCCACAGCGTGGCTGGCAAGAAAGGGTATAAAAGAAGAAAATCTAATGACATGGCCTCCTTGTTCACCTGATCTGAACCCCATTGAGAACCTGTGGTCCATCATCAAATGTGAGATTTACAAGGAGGGAAAACAGTACACCTCTCTGAACAGTGTCTGGGAGGCTGTGGTTGCTGCTGCACGCAATGTTGATGGTGAACAGATCAAAACACTGACAGAATCCATGGATGGCAGGCTTTTGAGTGTCCTTGCAAAGAAAGGTGGCTATATTGGTCACTGATTTGTTTTTATTTTGTTTTTGAATGTCAGAAATGTATATTTGTGAATGTTGAGATGTTATATTGGTTTCACTGGTAAAAATAAATAATTGAAATGGGTATATATTTGTTTTTTGTTAAGTTGCCTAATAATTATGCACAGTAATAGTCACCTGCACACACAGATATCCCCCTAAAATAGTTATAACTAAAAACAAACTAAAAACTACTTCCAAAACTATTCAGCTTTGATATTAATGAGTTTTTTGGGTTCATTGAGAACATGGTTGTTGTTCAATAATAAAATTAATCCTCAAAAATACAACTTGCCTAATAATTCTGCACTCCCTGTATATAGACATATATAGACTATATAGATATATATTTCATATGTGAGTGCATTGGAGCCCTTTGCAGTCAAGTAGATGAAAACATGTTAAAGCATATTTATGAAATATATTCATATTTAATAAAGTGTTTTAGTATGTATTTACCTTAAATATTTCACATTGCAATGTTCTTCACATTGCAGAATATGTTCTATGTATTTTTAAATAGATATTCCTATATATTTGTATATATCCATATATATATATATATATATATATATATATATATATATATATATATATATATATATATATATATATATATATATATATATATATATATATATATATATATATATATATATATATATATATATAGGTATAAAAAGCAATACAGACCACAGTCACTGGATTTCATGAGGTAAATTCAATAAAGAATTGATGAACACTTCATGAAATCCAGCAAGTGTGGTCTGTACTGTATTGCTTTTTAGAACTATTATTATATCCAGCACCATGGTTGTTGTTTAATTTATGTCAGTGAGTGCAAATCCCTACTTACTTTTTATATATATGTATAGAGAAATATTTGACCAAAAAACATTTTATATATACAATATATATATATATATTTATTTATGAATAAATAGAACATATTCTGTTATGTGAAGAAGATTGGAATGTGAAATATTAATATTTTCATGTTGAGAAGAGAATGGGAGAATACGTTAACTTGGTTGCGATATTTAAAGTTCGGCTTTTAGCGCATGTTGGATTAGCATGCAAGCAAAAGCTTATTACTTACAATTTACTTCTAGCAGAGTAAGCGTGCAAGTGGGAGTGGTAATTACCACTCCACTCGTCACTCGTAATTTAGCCCTAATTTGTGGGTTATGGACTCTCAGCCATGGCAGCACTAAAATAAGGGGAAACAAAGGAGAGGATATAAGAGCAAAGTGTGATGCCTTCCAGAAGTCATATGCACGGGCAAAATTTTCAGTTTGTCCAAATCTTTCATTTCAAATATTTAATATTTCAAATATTTGGCATCAGTGCTGTTCGTTAAAACAAAATGAATACCAGTCATTCATGGAACATTTACATTCGTTTTCGATAAATCAAGTTTACACGTTCGACTGCTACATGTGAAAAAGTTCACGTGTGGTAACTAAAATACTTACCTAAGAGAGAGCCCCGCTAAGCCACTTCTCTTCTTCAAAGAGCCCCGGCTGTGCTAACAGGAGGCTTAGTGCTCTGGCTCCGAGAGCCTGCATAAAGGGACCTTTTCCTTTAGTGCAGACAAACCACGTATAGCCTTAGGGGCCTATCTATCAAGCTCCGTAAACCAGCGGTCACAAAGACTGCTGCTCCATAACCCTGTCCGCCTGCTCTGAGCTGGCGGACAGACATCGCCGCAATTCAACCCAATCGAGTACGATCGAGTTGATTGACAACCCCTGCTGGTGGCCCATTGGCTGAGAGTCTTGTGAGCTGCTGGTGCAATGCTGAATACGGAGAGCGTATTGCTCGCGTATTCAGCGAGGTCTGGCGGACCTGATCCACACTGTCATATCAGGTCCACCAGACTTTCTTAAATAGGGGCCTTAGTGTGGCCAGGGCTTTGTGAAGAAGAGGAGCAGGTTATCTCGGCTCTCCAGAGCATTTAGGTATTTTTAACTATTTAAAAGAAAACTAATGAATAATGTAAAATTCATTCTGCATTCAATTAATTTGGATATTAGTCTTGTTAAAACGAGACAAATACCCGTGTTTTGTTAACGAATCTGTATTCGTAACAAAACAATTGCACATGTCTACATTCCAGTGTTTATTTTCAATACCGATAGTGAACAATGTAGTTTCATGGTTCACAGGTTTATAATTCATTATAGCACCATCCACCATGTGAACAAAAATTGAATAAGTCTTTAATTGTGGATGTATTTTCGGAGTCTTGGCTACTTGTAGATCCATGAAGTACCCACTTGCTCCTGAGATGACAATAGCTTGGATTTCACGTTTATGACCTTCCCACTATATAGAAATAGCAATAGTTGAAGTTTAGTCTAAACTTCCTTTATTAAGGATCTTTCAGTTTCCTTTATTCAGAATGTCAATTCTAATACATTATTCTTGATACGTCAGATCAGTAGCCTTGAGTTTTAAACTTTCGGGATCCCTTTGATGGTGCTAATTACCAGCCTTCACTGACATCCAAGACATTAAAGTATACAGAACTGTATGTTGGATTGCTACTTTCAATAATTTTACTGTTTTCAATCTTGTTTTAAAGTTTATGTATTTTCTATATTTAATTTTTTAACAAGGCTATTCAATAAAGTAAATAACTAATTAAAATATATAGCATATTGATATAAGTGATATAAATGAAAATAGAAGGCAACATTTCATTAGAATATTTTAATTTTAAAATAAAAAAATCACTTTGCCAGCTACGGCTCTCATTCATATTTGAATTTTTATATGAAAATATCTTATGGCACGTTGGGTGATTTTTACTAATTTAAAAGAAAACACCAGAGTAGCATACACAGTACACAGTATGGCATCAAAAAATTATTACTTTGATAATATAAACATTTAAATACCTCTAAATAAAGAAAATTGTTGTGTATTTTATGTTGACTTTCATGTATTTGTTGGCTCTTTGCAGACCTCGACAGAAGGAAGCTTTAAAGTGATGGTAAATTCTAGCATTTCAAAAATGCTAGGATTTACCATCACTAAAAATAAAGGCCACCTTCATTCATCAGTTTACCAAAAAACTGCTGAAAAGGTGCATTTATTTTGCTGTGACAACACTGCAAATTTTTTCCACTGAGGTGACGTTTCTACCTCTTAGCCATTAGCCATGCGTGCCTACAGCATAATGCCAATCAGCGCACACGGCTATTTGCTAAGAGGTTGAAAATGCCACCTCATTGAAAAAATGAGCAGTGCCGTGAGCAATCAGAGCCGCTTAGCTAGGTAGTGAAGCTGCAGCGAAATAAAGGCAACGTTTCATCAGTTTTTGAAGTGCATTGCAAGTCCTTTGTAGTCAAGTATCTGAAAACATGTAAAATCATATTCTATATATATATTCCTAGACATATCTGTATACATCTATAACTATATATAATCAAATATATATATATATAACGAAAAAAACATCATACTATATATATAGAAATATGTAGCTAAGAATAAATAGAATATATTCTGCTATTTGAAGAACATTGGAATTTGAAATATTCATAGGTGATGCCGGGTTAGCGCACTTTAGAAAACAAGACCAGGTTTCACTCGAGTAAGGGAGCTAGTTCTAGTGAAGTCTCTGGAGGAATACATTAACGCAGTCATGATATCCAAACTTTGGCTATGTACGCACGTTGGGTTAGTGCTTGTGCGAAAACATTTTAACGTGCTTCACCCTGGTGCGTGCATAAAGCTTCTGTCTAGCAAATTTAATGCGCGAGCAGGAGTGCAAAGTACCACTCTACTCGTAATCTAGCCCATAATAAGTTTGGTCAGATGCTGATCACAACAGAACACTTCAGCAAATTTTAATTTGCAGATCTGTATCATTATATTGAAATATTCAATATTTTTTGCAACAAGCTCTCTCACGGGGTCTGCTGAACATCTCTATTTATTTGTTTTGCTATTGATATATAGGGGTCAATTTATTAAACGACGGGCGGACATGATTTGCTGTAGCAAATCATGTCTGCCCGGCTTTGCTAAATGCCGACAACATACACTGTCGTCATTTAACATTGCACAAGCATTTCTTGTGAAATGCTTGTGCAATGCTGCCCCCTGCACATTCGCGGCCAATCTTACGACTGTTGATTCTTAACTTTTGTTTCCAGCAAGCCAGAAACTATGGGCGGATTAAGCAGCATCCGCTGCGTATTAAATTCGTCCCATAGCCTTAGCTGAGCAAGGTGGGAGGCCTAAGTTTATTCTGAAATATAGTTGTTGACAAATGATTGTATTGCTCTTTATACATTTTTACATAGTATATGTGGCCTGCCTATGTGTACTCACTTCTAGCCTGTTCTTTATAGCTTAAGTGTCCCATTAGCACTCTATATATTATTTTGCAGATTATTTACAGTTTATTGTGTATAGTTTTATCACCAGAATTATATGATCATGCTAGTTCTAGGACCAAATAAGACCAAATAGTTTTTATTCTGTTAAATATTGAAAATATTGAACTATAGAGGTTTATTAACACAATTTTAAATAAGATTGTAGTATCAGAATTGTATTATCCCACTAGTATAAGGACCCAAACGGTTTCCCTTGCTAAGCTTTTTTTGTTATTTTTCATCCTTTTGATAATATTGGGTAGTTGAACCAAAATCACCCTGTAGAGAAGATAACTATATATATATATATATATATATATATATATATATATATATATAGAAAGCAAGAGAATGCACTCTCAGGACTTTTTGCAAAAGAAACCAATTTAATGGAACGTTTTCGGGGTTCACAACCCCTTCATCAGCATGCAAAACAAAACAAATTCAACTCATTTATAGTGTTACATATCAATTACATCACATCAACCTGAGTGTCTCCAAAGGAAAAGTGCGCCAATTTTTTTGAAATTGGAACGCATCTTGCGTTCCACAGTGTTATCCGAAACCGGAAGTTGTATTGCCTCACTTCCGGTTTACGGATTAGATCAACGAATATAAAGTTAGTATGAAATTATACACTATACAATTTTAAACATGTTAGGGTGACATACTAATGTAGAGACTTGTTAAAACAAAATGTGCCACATTATCGTAAGTGCCTATACAATTTTGTGATTAATATGTGGTGTCAAATGTTACTGCGTCCAGTCGGCATGGAGACAGTTACCATGGTGATCATATACAATCCGGTTTATCCGAAAGTGTCACAACTTATGTGAAGTTTATAATTACGTGCCAGCTGTATGGGACCACTATTTTCTTAGTGTCAGAAATAACGTACTATTAAACTGTATACGATCATATCGCATATTGAAAACTTGAAAAATTAAAAAATTAAAAAATTAAAATGTTGAAATGTTGGACCGTATAACAGTATAGGTGATTAGAGTGGCGAATTGTAAATGAGAAGCAAATACAATATTGCAGATATGGGTGCTGTTGTCTTACAGTGTATCACCTGTATATTGAAGCAGGATGACAATTAGCATGTGCGCTGCTACAATGTATGTGCAAGCAAATAGATACATCAAATGGGAACAGTATACAGGTATACCTCACTTTACAGCGCTTCACTTTACAGCGCTTCGCTAATACATCGCTTTGTGGAGCTGAAGTTCAACCTCCAAGGATTTTGAAACAGTGCTGTAATCATCGTGAGATTGCGAGAAAAGTGACTGGCGCCATTTTGTTATGCGCAGTTCACTCTGTTTACAGCATTACAATGCAATCTGTGTCTCAGTGCTATAGTCTGGCAAACTTGACTACAGTAATTGTCACTATTTTACAGGTGCAGTATTTATTAAATACTAATTGAATACTGTGCTGTGCTAGTGTTAAACTAAACGTAGCTCTATTGCACACCTAATATATGTTAGTTCAAACATGTTTTCAAGTTATTAAACACACTGGCAAGAGAAAAGAAAGCTAAAACTGCCTTGTTTCACTTTAAGGCGGTTTTCACTTTACAGCGGGGCTCCGGTCCCTAACCCGCTGTATGAGCGGGGTATACCTGTATAGAGAAAGCAATATATACAATATATGTAGTATCGTAGGGCTGTGCTGTTATAACGCTGGGGCACCATTTTTATATGCCTTCGATTTGGCCATTTAAAGGATTGTGGCTTATATCGGCCATATGTAGATGTAAATGGCTATGCACAAGATCGTGTAAGAAAAAAAAAAGAACCTTATTTTCAAACTCTATCCTCAAACACAATTATAAAACAAACGAGAATCAGCAAAAAGAGGAAATTATGGTAATGGTCAAAAGGACATAAAGCTCATGTGGATACTGTCCACCTTTGGGATTTATTCAAGTGGGTGAAATCATTTTTTATGTCCATTTTTAAGACTGGTGGTGCATATTAAAGCAGTGGGTAATGGCTCCCGGCGGACAAGACTTCCACGGAGAAGGTGGAGACAGATGTCCCCCCCTAAACCATGCCGTTAGGCACACAACACCTTCCCCTACATCTAGGGGAGAGTGGAATGTGGGCCAAAACGGAGCCACAATGTCCACCTGGCCTACCCCAAGTATGTAGCACCCCAGTTGTTGATCATATAATGCTCTTAAAGTCCGGCATAGTGTTCAGGCCACCTGGCTGTATTGTGCCTAATCTGAACATCCACTGGGCCTCTCGTTTCAAGAGTTGCTTGTTCCGGTCTCCCCCCCGATCCAATGGGGGTATGTGGTCTATTAGGATATAGCGGATGGAGGACACAGAGTGTGCCTTCTTAGCGCAATGTCGCGCCACTGGCTGTTCAGAGTCACCATTTTTAAGGGCTGTCCTTATAGCGTGGCGGTGATTGGCCATACGCTCACGAAGTGTGCCAGAGGTCTTCCCTATGTAGAAGCAGGAACATGGACAAAACAATAAGTATATAACGTGAGTGGTGGTACACGTTATGGAGTGTCGGATAGAAAATGTTCGATTGGTGTGTGGGTGATGGAACACTTTAGTACCCACTAGGCCATTGCACGTTGTGCAGCCCAAACAACGATAGGAGCCTTTTATATTCCTCTTCTTAATGGTCGAATAGCTTTGTTTGCGATCCGTTTTCACCAGAAGATCTTTAAGATTGGTTCCCCTCTTAAACCCAACCATAGGTCGTAGATTCTGAGTAAATGTGAGTTTTGGATCCAAAGACATAATTGGCCAGTGCTGTCGGAGGATCTGGCCAATATTTTTTGTCTCTGGAGTAAAAGTGGTAGACATAATGAGCTTGTCACTAGCATCCCTTTTGGGTTTGGGAATGATCAATTCCGTCTGTGTTAGTCTTGAAACGGATTCCATGGCGTCCTGTATTATCGGGATCTTGTAGCCCCTGTTCTGGAACCTCTCGCCCACTCCTTTCAATTGGGAGACCCCAGCTTCAGGATTAGAATTGTTGCGCATTGTTCTTATGCATTGTGATTTTACTATGCCTTTTAATAGGGCTGGAGGATGGCAACTATCTGCCCTTAGTATGGAGTTGCGGTCGGTGGGTTTATGATATAATGTGGTTCCTAATTTGTTGGAATCCTTGAAAACTGTCAAGTCCAAGAAATGAATGGATATGGTATCCACTGTCATCTTGAACTTCACGTTGTTGGTAGTGTTATTAAACACATCAAACCATTTATGGAGTTCCTCCAGGCCCCCTCGCCACACCAAGAAAATGTCATCTATGTATCTGTAGTAACAGATGATGGATACATTCGGCGTGTTCCACAGATACATGTTTTCAAATTGTGACATATAAATGTTGGCGTATGAGGGGGCCATGGAGGAACCCATGGCTGTGCCAGCAGTTTGCAAATAGAAACTATTTTCAAATCGAAAATAGTTTTTAAACAGGCAAAATTCAATGAGGGACAATAGAAATTCTACTGGCGGACCCTCATACAGGGGGTTACCCGTGAGATGCTCTTGTATGGCTTTAAGTCCATCAAGATGAGGTATGATGGTATACAGACTGTTGACATCCAGAGTGACGAGTAAATCGTCTGGCTGGATGTCAACAGTCCGTATTTTACGAATGAAATCATTCGTGTCCATCACATAAGACCGTGTTTCCTTCACCACAGGCTGTAAAAGTACGTCCACATATTGTGCTACAGGCTGGGTGAGTGACTCCCTAGCTGACACAATAGGACGGCCCGGTGGGTGGTCTAATGTTTTATGAATTTTGGGGATTGAATATAAGATGGGTATCTTAGGGTATGTGGTAATACAAAAGTCACGAATGTGCTCAGTTATGTACCCCTGTTCAAATCCCAATTCAATCAATTTATCAAGTTGTGTTTTAAATGATGTAGTGGGGTCTGAAGTCAACAATTTATATGTCTGAGTGTCTGACAATTGTTTCAGGATGTCCTCTCTATAGTCACTGTAGTCTAAAAGAACAATGGCCCCGCCCTTGTCGGCGGGCCTTATGACTATAGAGGAGTCATGCTGAAGGGTTTGAATGGCCTTTAATTCATCTCTTGAGAGATTATGTTTCCATAATGTATCTTTTCTGGCTGTTTCCAAGTCCTGGGTGATCAACCTTAAGAATGTTTTGGTACTTGGACTGCTGTTACTGGGTTCAAAAGAACTGGATACTTTGCATTTAAGTTCAATGTGTGATTTTTGTGAAGGCGAATCTTTGTTTTGAAAAAATTCTTTAATCTTAAGGGATCTATTCAGTTTGTAAAGGTCTAATTTGAGATCAAATTCAGAAACTGAAGTGCTCGGTACAAAAGATAAACCTTTATTGAGTACTTTGCGTTCAGTATCAGTCAAGGTATGTGTACTCAAATTGACAATTATGTCCTCTGTCGTGGTCGTCTGGGGGGTCTGTGTCTGATACCCCGCCCGCCTGATATGGGGTCTGTAATGCCTCCCCCTCCCCGAGACCGTGTAGTTACCCCTAAAAAATGACTGGGGGTTGAGTGTGATCTTGATATTTTACACTCACCTAGTTTACCTGTTAATTTTGATTTATGTAATTTTTTTTATTAGTTCAAAGAAACATGGATCTGTGAGCCCTAACTTCAGCTAAACAACAAAATGGGGCTAAAAGTTGCTGCCAAATGATCATTATTACCATCATAATCAAATAACAGTTATATAGGTACTCTTGTAAATGAAGAGTCTTAGGATCTATTTATATTTTGAATAACAAATGAAGGCTTCTTAAATATTAACAGGACCCTCAAAATAGAACCAATTTTGTAAGACATTGTCAATGTTATGACAACCAACTGGCAGCTAAAAAGACCCTGGAGCACTTATTTGAAAGAGGATGTTTGCTGATTTAAAAAAAAAAAAAAGTATTATGCTTCTTTTATGTATTTAGGGGGGAAACATATGGGATACCTTACACCCGATAATGATCCATATACCTATGGTTGTTTTGAGTGACCACTGTTGCCATTGTGGTTAGCTGAAAACAACCTAGAAAGTTGACCCCTAGTGTGTGTTGTATGCTTTCTTTAAGGGGAAAGGGACTCCTTAATTAAGGGATAGGGATCCAATATTAAACAGGAGCCTTTTTCCAGAGTGGGGTCTTAGATGTCTTTGTGCTTTTTTGGGGAGATTGGTATTTAAATGGGTCCTGATTCAAATATTGCACACTTAAGGGCATAATTAAGACACGTGACCACCATGACCTGGGTGATCACCTGAATATTAGATGAGGGCTAGACTCCTCATTTCAAAGAGGGGAATTCCTTCCATGTGTCTCTGTAAGTGTTCTGGAGGCTGAGATGATTCAAATCTCTCCACCAGCAGCTTTAGTAATAAGGAAGTCCCTGCTGCTACTTGTTTCCAGTGATATCATTACACAACTATGTAGGAGGCAAGTGAAGGGATTGGCAGAGAGGTGCAGCAGATGAAGAGCATTGTGTAAGAAAGATGAGTCTGACAGAGGTATTCATTATGGATTGTAAAGGAGCTAGGGGACATGCTTGGGAGACCAGAGAGGATGGAGTTGCAGTAGTTGAGGCGGGAAAGAATTATGCACAATCATAAATATATAGGTATAGATATATATTTTATCAAAACCAATCACACATATATACACTCACTGGCCACTTTATTAGGTACACCTGTTCAATTGCTTGGTAACACAAATTGCTAATCAGTTATTCCCATGGCAGCAACTCAATGACTTTAGGCATCTAGACGTGGTGAAGACAACTTGCTGACGTTCAAATCAAGCATCAGAATGGGGAAGAAAGGGAATTTAAGTGACTTGGTTGTTGGTGCCAGACGGGCTGGTCTGATTATTTAAAAAACTGCTGATCTACTGAGATTTTCACGCACAACCATCTCTAGGGTTTACAGAGAATGGTCCGAAAAAAGAGAATATCCAGTGAGCGGCAGTTGTGTGGAGGAAAATGCTTTGTTGATGTCAGAGGTCAGAGTCGAATGGGCAGACTGGTTTGAGATGATAGTAAGGCAACAGTAATTCAAATAACCACTCATTACAACCAAGGTATGCAGAATACCAATTCTAAATGCACAACACATCGAACCTTGAAGCAGATGGGCTACAGCAGCAGAAGACCACACTGGGTGCCACTCCTGTCAGCTAAGAACAGGAAACTGAGGCTACAATTCACACAGGCTCACCAAAATTGGACAATAGAAGATTGGAAAAAACGTTGCCTGGTCTGATGAGTCTCGATTTCAGCTGTAACATTCAGATGGTAGGGTCAGAATTTGGTGTAAACAACATGAAAGCATGGATCCAACCTGCCTTGTATCAACTTTTCCTGCTGGTGGTGGTGGTTATAATGGTGTGGGGGATATTGTTTGGCACACTTTGGGCCCCTTACTACCAATTGAGCTTCGTTTAAATGCCATGTCCTACCTGAGTATTGTTGCTGACCATGTCCATCTCTTTATGACTACAGTGTACCCATCTTCTGATGGCTACTACCAGCAGGATAATGCACCATGTCACAAAGCTCAAATCATCTCAAACTGGTTTCTTGAACATGACAATGAGTTCACTGTACTCCAATGGCCTCCACAGCCACCAGATCTCCATCCAATAGAGCACTTTTGGGATGTGGTGGAATGGGAGATTCGTCTCATGGATGTGCAGCCAACAAATCTGCAGCAACTGCGTAATTCTATCATGTCAAAAGGGGAGTTATCAAGGCAAAAAGGGGTTAAACCTGGTACTAGCAAGGTGTACCTAATAAAGTGGCCGGTGAGTGTATATATATATATATATATATATATATATATATATATATATATATATACACACATATATATAAAAATATATTTATGAATAAATAGAACATATTCTGCAATGTGAAGAACGTTGGAATGTGAAATATTACTATTACATCTCGGGTTTTTTTCCCCACTTTTCGCACTCCATTGAAGTCTATGTGAATATGTTATAGCGTTTGCAATATTCTAAGTTTGACATTCTGCGCTCTCTGGGTTAATGCTCATGCAAAAGCGTTTTACTTTCAACTTGTTATACAGGTGCTACCCAATATGTGCAAAAAGCTTACTTCTAGCGGAGTTAACCACTCCACTCGTAATCTAGCCCTTTACAAACTTATTGACTGACAAAAAAAGGCTTATATTTCTTATATGCGCAGATGAAAATTAAAGGGAGTTTCTAGTCAAAATTAAACTTTCATGATTCAGATAGGGCATGCAATTTTAAACAACCATCAAATTTGCTTTGTTCTCTTGGTTTCCTTGTTGAAAGCTAAACCTAGGTAGGCTCATATGCTAATTTCTAAGCCTTTGAAGACCACCTCTTATCTCAGTGCATTTTGACAGTTTTTTATGCTAGTTCTTGTGTGCCATATAGAACATTGTGCTCACTCCCGTGGAGTTACCTATAGTCAGCACTAACTGACTAAAATGCAAGTCTGTCAAAAGAAATGAAATAAGGGGGCTGTCTGCAGAGACTTAAATACAAGGTAATTAATATAAACGTATTGGTTATGCAAAACTGGGGAATAAATAATAAAGGGAAAATCTTTTAAACAATAAAAATTCAAGAGTAGACTGTCCCTTTAATAAACATTTAACAAAGGCATATAAAATGAAGGCAGTGCAATGTAATCTAAAACAATATTGTTATAGAAGACTTAAGGTATTTATTGGTTTGCTAGACTTAGGCCTAGATTTGGAGTTTGGCGGTAAAAGGGCTGTTAACGCTCCGCGGGCTTTTTTCTGGCCGCACCATAAAATTAACTCTGGTATCGAGAGTTCAAACAAATGCTGCGTTAGGCTCCAAAAAAGGAGCGTAGAGCATTTTTACCGCAAATGCAACTCTCGATACCAGAGTTGCTTACGGACGCGGCCAGCCTCAAAAACGTGCTCGTGCACGATTCCCCCATAGGAAACAATGGGACTGTTCGAGCTGAAAAAAAACCTAACACCTGCAAAAAAGCAGCGTTCAGCTCCTAACGCAGCCCCATTGTTTCCTATGGGGAAACACTTCCTACGTCTGCACCTAACACTCTAACATGTACCCCGAGTCTAAACGCCCCTAACCTTACACTTATTAACCCCTAATCTGCTGCCCCCGCTATCGCTGACCCCTGCATATTATTATTAACCCCTAATCTGCCGCTCCGTAAACCGCCGCAACCTACGTTATCCCTATGTACCCCTAATCTGCTGCCCTAACATCGCCGACCCCTATATTATATTTATTAACCCCTAATCTGCCCCCCTCAACGTCGCCGACACCTGCCTACACTTATTAACCCCTAATCTGCCGAGCGGACCTGAGCGCTACTATAATAAAGTTATTAACCCCTAATCCGCCTCACTAACCCTATCATAAATAGTATTAACCCCTAATCTGCCCTCCCTAACATCGCCGACACCTAACTTCAATTATTAACCCCTAATCTGACGACCGGAGCTCACCGCTATTCTAATAAATTGATTAACCCCTAAAGCTAAGTCTAACCCTAACACTAACACCCCCCTAACTTAAATATAATTTACATCTAACGAAATAAATTAACTCTTATTAAATAAATTATTCCTATTTAAAGATAAATACTTACCTGTAAAATAAATCCTAATATAGCTACAATATAAATTATAATTATATTATAGCTATTTTAGGATTAATATTTATTTTACAGGCAACTTGGTATTTATTTTAACTAGGTACAATAGCTATTAAATAGTTACCTAGTTAAAATAATAACAAATTTACCTGTAAAATAAATCCTAACCTAAGATATAATTAAACCTAACACTACCCAATCAATAAAATAATTAAATAAACTACCTACAATTACCTACAATTAACCTAACACTACACTATCAATAAATTAATTAAACACAATTCCTACAAATAAATACAATTACATAAACTAGCTAAAGTACAAAAAATAAAAAAGAACTAAGTTACAAAAAATAAAAAAATATTTACAAACATAAGAAAAATATTACAACAATTTTAAACTAATTACACCTACTCTAAGCCCCCTAATAAAATAACAAAGCCCCCCAAAATAAAAAATTCCCTACCCTATTCTAAATTAAAAAAGTTACAAGCTCTTTTACCTTACCAGCCCTGAACAGGGCCCTTTGCGGGGCATGCCCCAAGAATTTCAGCTCTTTTGCCTGTAAAAGAATAAATACAATACCCCCCCCCCCCAACATTACAACCCACCACCCACATACCCCTAATCTAACCCAAACCCCCCTTAAATAAACCTAACACTAAGCCCCTGAAGATCTTCCTACCTTGTCTTCACCATACCAGGTTCACCGATCCGTCCTGGCTCCAACATCTTCATCCAACCCAAGTGGGGGTTGGCGATTCATCATCCGGTGCTGAAGAGGTCCAGAAGAGGCTCCAAAGTCTTCCTCCTATCCGGCAAGAGACATCCGGACCGGCAAACATCTTCTCCAAGCGGCATCTTCGATCTTCTTCCATCCGGTGCGGAGCGGGTCCATCTTGAAGCAGGCGACGCGGATCCATCCTCTTCTTCCGTTGTCTCCCGACTAATGACGGTTCCTTTAAGGGACGTCATACAAGATGGCGTCCCTCGAATTCCGATTGGCTGATAGGATTCTATCAGCCAATCGGAATTAAGGTAGGAATTTTCTGATTGGCTGATGGAATCAGCCAATCAGAATCAAGTTCAATCCGATTGGCTGATCCAATCAGCCAATCAGATTGAGCTCGCATTCTATTGGCTGTTCCGATCAGCCAATAGAATGCGAGCTCAATCTGATTGGCTGATTGGATCAGCCAATCGGATTGAACTTGATTCTGATTGGCTGATTCCATCAGCCAATCAGAAAATTCCTACCTTAATTCCGATTGGCTGATAGAATCCTATCAGCCAATCGGAATTCGAGGGACGCCATCTTGGATGACGTCCCTTAAAGGAACCGTCATTAGTCGGGAGACAACGGAAGAAGAGGATGGATCCGCGTCGCCTGCTTCAAGATGGACCCGCTCCGCACCGGATGGAAGAAGATCGAAGATGCCGCTTGGAGAAGATGTTTGCCGGTCCGGATGTCCTCTTCTTGCCGGATAGGAGGAAGACTTTGGAGCCTCTTCTGGACCTCTTCAGCACCGGATGATGGATCGCCAACCCCCGCTTGGGTTGGATGAAGATGTTGGAGCCAGGACGGATCGGTGAACCTGGTATGGTGAAGACAAGGTAGGAAGATCTTCAGGGGCTTAGTGTTAGGTTTATTTAAGCGGGGTTTGGGTTAGATTAGGGGTATGTGGGTGGTAACTATTAAATAGTTCTTAACTATTTAATAGCTATTGTACCTAGTTAAAATAAATACCAAGTTGCCTGTAAAATAAATAGTAATCCTAAAATAGCTATAATATAATTATAATTTATATTGTAGCTATATTAGGATTTATTTTACAGATAAGTATTTATCTTTAAATAGGAATAATTTATTTAATAAGAGTTAATTTATTTCGTTAGATGTAAATTATATTTAAGTTAGGGGGGTGTTAGTGTTAGGGTTAGACTTAGCTTTAGGGGTTAATCAATTTATTAGAATAGCGGTGAGCTCCGGTCGTCAGATTAGGGGTTAATAATTGAAGTTAGGTGTCGGCGATGTTAGGGAGGGCAGATTAGGGGGTTAATACTATTTATTATAGGGTTAGTGAGGCGGGTTAGGGGTTAATAACTTTATTATAGTAGCGCTCAGGTCCGCTCGGCAGATTAGGGGTTAATAAGTGTAGGCAGGTGTCGGCGACGTTGAGGGGGGCAGATTAGGGGTTAATAAATATAATATAGGGGTCGGCGGTGTTAGGGGCAGCAGATTAGGGGTACATAGGGATAACGTAGGTGGCGGTCGGCAGATTAGGGGTTAATAAGTGTAGGCAGGTGTCGGCGACGTTGAGGGGGGCAGGTTAGGGGTTAATAAATGTAATACAGGGGTCGGCGGGGTTAGGGGCAGCAGATTAGGGGTACATAAGTATAACGTAGGTGGCGGTCGGCAGATTAGGGGTTAAAAATTTTAATCGAGTGGCGGCGATGTGGGGGGAGCTCGGTTTAGGGGTACATAGGTAGTTTATGGGTGTTAGTGTACTTTAGGGTACAGTAGTTAAGAGCTTTATGAACCGGCGTTAGCCAGAAAGCTCTTAACTCCTGCTATTTTCAGGCGGCTGGAATTTTGTCGTTAGAGCTCTAACGCTCACTTCAGAAACGACTCTAAATACCGGCGTTAGAAAGATCCCATTGAAAAGATAGGATACGCAAATGGCGTAGGGGGATCTGCGGTATGGAAAAGTCGCGGCTGAAAAGTGAGCGTTAGACCCTTTAATCACTGACTCCAAATACCAGCGGGCGGCCAAAACCAGCGTTAGGAGCCTCTAACGCTGGTTTTGACGGCTACCGCCGAACTCCAAATCTAGGCCTTAGAGTTTAAATAAATTGTTAAACTATTATTAGAAATTTTCAGAAATCTATAGCACCGTTTTACTGCAACATATTTAGTTGTATTAAAATGGAATTGAATGGACTTTAAAGGGATAGGAAAATCTATCTAAATAGATCATGCAATTTTAAAAATGTACATTGCTCTTGGTATCCTTTCTTGAAAAAATACGTAGACTACTAGGACCAAGCTGGTGATCGATGGCTACACACATTTGTCTCTTCTCATTGGCTGACTAGATATGTTTAATTAGCTCTCAGTAGCGTATTGCTGCTTCTTCAGCAAAGGATACCAAGAGAATTAAGCAAATTTGATAATAGAAGTAAATTGTAAACTTGTTTTAAATAGTGTGCTCAATCTGAATCATGAAAGAAAAAAATATGGGTTTCATATCCCTTTAACCAATGAAGAATGAATGAAATAATACAGAATGTAAATCATGGAAAGGTCTCCTAAATCAGATGGGTGTTCAGGCATTTTATGGAAAATGTATTTGAATAGGTAAAACTTTGACCTAAATCTCTTACTTTTCAATGGCAGAGAAGAGAACTCCTTGGGATCTGCATAAAGACAAAATAATCTGTTACAATTAAAGTAAAAACAAAAAGAAAACACTTTAGACATGATAAAGTTATAAATGAAAATTCTCAAAAACAAGCTAAATCTATAGAGAGACTCATGACTGTCTCAATGGGTGCTTTTTCCCCCCTGCTTTTGCCATTTCACTCATCTCCTAGCTCATTGCTAACTGATATCTATTATGTATAAATGTTACATGTACTGCGGTGCACTGTATTCTATGCCACATTACACCTCAACTTACTTATAAATAAAATATTATGAAATTATATTAATAGCAAATGGGATGCTTTTATCCTGGAGAAGGAATGCTATATTTTAAAGGGATAGAAAGGTCAAAATGTAAATGTACATCCGCACAGTTCAGTTTCAAATCGAAGCATTTTTTACAATATACTTCCAATTGCAACAATGCTTCTAGGAAACATTTTTTACTGTTTTTTGGCGACATATGCATATATGCTGTGAGTGCTCGTACACCAATATTCAAACACCAAACCTTCTCAAAGAGTCAGCAGTGACTTTTACAACACAAATTAAATCTTCACAGATATAATACACACCACAGCCGCCCCTCTGAACAAGCAAAGTGATAACAGTGGGGAAGCTGTAGGAGCGCCTAATCAAAGGCAAGGTCCAAGGATTTTTTTATATATTTTTCATATATATTTTTTCATATATTTTTTCAAATGTTTTCACTTTTTGGATCATTTTGTATTTTCATAAATATCACACAAAAAAAAAGTTTCACTTGGATTCTTGGACACAGCAACAACATTGTGGATTTGACTCTTTTTCACACTCAGGAGGAGAACTGAGACACTGAGACACTATTATCAATCACTGTACTATTTTTTATATTTATTATTTATTTTTTTTGTATTTTGCTTTTAACTTTATTTTGATTTTCTTGGTATCTGTACATTATTATATACTTTATTTTCTAGCTGAGAGCAGTGACTATATGTTTTATTGCCACTCTAATCATACTTGTCTTAGTTGACTGTCATATTTTAGAAATTTATATTTTAGGAACATTTGCTTTTAACCATTTTTATGAACAATTGTTAAGCCATGGATCCATGCACCACTTTGTAATATACCTTGTGTTTTGTTTGTTATAAAAAAATTTAAAGATATTTTCAAAGATAGTTTTAATTATATTGGTATTGAATATACATTCCCTATCTTAATTTTTAATCTTAGTAATATTTTCCTTGGACCTTGCCTTTGATTAGGCGCTCCTACAGCTTCCCCTTTGTTGTATCTACGCATCTGTGGGTAGCTAGGGACCCACTCTGTTTAGGAGCTAGAGGTCATTTTCTTATTAGCGCTGTAAGATACTCACCAACACCCCAAAGTGATAACAGTGATAACTTTTACTAGAAGAATTTCTGATAAAGGAAGTATATTGCAAAAATGCTTCTATTTGATACTGAAATCACATTTCAGTGTTGATATTTCTATCCCTTCAAATTTAGGGTACAAGCATTTGTTAGCCATAACTAGAATATGTTTGCTCCATTATGGTTTTAAATTACATTTAAATAAAACAAACTATTGTTTCATAATATATCACCACTACACCTGAAGAAGAGACCTGTGGAATAAAAAAAACTTGATTTTGTTGGTCCATTAAAAGGCATCATAATCTACTAAAGATACACAATATATCACCACTGAAATGTTCACACAAGTAAAACACACGTGTGGTACACATATAATCATAACTAACCCAAACTCACATATAATACACATTATACTGTATTGTAGATACACACCAATCAAACAGATGGGTTGTATTTCTATTAATTTATTGAACATAAAAATACATCTTTAGCTCACAACAGATGTTTAGTCCTTTTGTACTGTGCAGCATTTTTAAAGTTCAGATGCAGTCCAGATAGTAGTGTTCTCTTTTAAAGGAAGACATAGCCATGTTTAAAGCTAAGCTTAATATATTTGTTTAATCCAAAATGTTTCCACTAGCCAAGTAAAACTTAATTGTCCTTGCTGCTCCTGCTGAATACACCTTCTGAAGATGTAAAATCATAGATCATGTATTAAAAGGTGGGCATAGGGGGAGTGGAACTGCTTGCCCACTGACCCGTATGTATCATTACACACTCTGATGAGTGTGTAATGCCCACCCCTTCATTTGCACAACTAATTGTGTAAGTGAAGGGACTGTCAATCACAGAGAGCGAGCTTTCTGTAATTTCTCTTCGCCACTTCTGCTGCTTCTTACATTGCGGGAAGCAGACTCGCATTTGCAGACCTGCCCGCAAAGGCTCCGGAGCAGCTCTTACTGATTTGTACATGTAGTCCATAGTTATTAATTGGCTCCAGAATCTCAACAAAAAGAAAAATCCACATTCCCTGCAAGTGCTAGGACAAGCAACTGTTTTCATAACAAAGGGATGTGGTTATCTGGAACATTTTGAGTTAAGATATCTTTATTTTTTTACATAGAGATATTCATTTGATCTTTTTTTTTCAGCTTTTTACATTTATACTGCATCACTTTGAGTAACGTGCTGGGCACATCTTGCTGATCTAGATGTTAATGGCAGGGAGCGAACTAAATGATGCTCAATTCATTTTAAACATTATGTTACAATGAGGCCACTCAGAAACCTTATTTGTGTCTATTAATCTGGGCCAATGTGTACTAATGCCTATATATAGGGAAGTAAATAACTTGAATTTATTTTAACGGTGAGTAGAGACAATTTGGTGTTGGGAGCTAAAATGGTCACATGGTATAATGATTCTCACGAATGGGACATAATTCATAACTGTTACATTCTTTAACAAAATTAACAGAATACAACCAAAAAAGGTCTAAGGTTTCTTTTTATGAGAAAGAACATATAATACAGTGAGATTAAATTACGTTAAGCAACAATAATGAAAAAGGTATTTGGATAAATGTAAAAATCTAGAGGAAAGATCGAAATGACTAGTAAAATTAAAAGAAATCATTGTTAGACAAATAAATGCAATCTAAAATGTAGTACCACAAATTTAATTTTATGCATTTATAATGAAAAAAAAAAAAAGAATATTAAATAATCCATAGTACTTTACTGGCATTCACAAAGGAAGAATGGGACATGCCAGCTATGGCCAGTATCATACCTGTATGTGTACTAAGAGGTATTAGCAGTAGAAAAAGCTATGTGTTCTTATATAGCTTTACAGGCCACTACTTGGGTCTTAGCTTGATTGTTGTGTACAGCTCCAGTGACTGTATCTTGAGAAATAAATGTACTGATAAAATGTTTATATGCTTCTATGAGTGACTCTGGCACTTAAAATCAGAATTAAATAAAGATGAAAAGTGTTTGATGAAGAGCAGAGTCATAATTTGTAAGCAGTGATCATACACAGGTATGTGGGAATGTTGTTTGCGTTACACTTGGTCATATAGAAATCAAACACTACATTAACTTTGTATTTATAAAAAGTGCTATTCTGGCCATAGGGTATTTTTCTTTTAAAATAATGCACAGTCTAAAACGTTTTATTCCTAACAGACATATAGCCTAATAATATGTCAAAGACATGTTAAAACAAAAAGTACTGTTTCATGAACTTCAAAAGTGCAACAAAGTAAAAAAAAAGGTAGATAATAATTGAACTACATATTGCACACACTAAACACACATTTACCCCAAATATATCTAATAGAGACATCATGTGCTTCTATAATATTACAGATGTATATTGTATTAATAATCTAGTAACAATATTCAAAGTAACATTGTAAAAATACTGTCATGTTTTGC
This sequence comes from Bombina bombina, assembly GCF_027579735.1. Taxonomy (NCBI): domain Eukaryota; kingdom Metazoa; phylum Chordata; class Amphibia; order Anura; family Bombinatoridae; genus Bombina; species Bombina bombina. The sequence goes on from NC_069501.1 coordinate 1,002,184,077, forward strand.
TTAATATTTAACCAAAATAAAAAGGATTTCATTTTAAATATGATTTTACATTTTTATTCAACTGTGTTTTAAGGCCAGTGACTTATATTCAATAAATAGTGAATACCTTTATAATCTGCAATATCTAAGAATTTATATTAAGATATTGAACCCCATTCCAATCCATTAGAAAAGTCAAAACATTGCATGCATGATTGGGTTATTTATATATATAGTCAATGCATCAAGTGTGACAGCACCACAATACAGACGTTTTGTTTAAAGGTGAAAAATTCTTTCTTTATTTGGATATCACAACCTTAAAAGTAGCGATGTTTCAGACCTACATGGTCCTTAATCATGCATAGTTAAAAACAACTGAACATACACTTTGAATAGGGTATCTGGGCCAATCAGATTCCAGCTTATGTTACTAATTGGATTAACTCATACCTATCCAGGTTTCTAAAGAATCTCATTAGACAGTGACCTCTAGTGGCACCAGACTATATATACCCAACAAATAAACTATAAAAACAAATATAGATCATAATCTCTATTCAGGGGGTGTAATGTGTTCAAACGTTTGATCCACCAGACTTCTTTTTGTCTCAATTTTAATTCCCTATTACCCCCTCTCCTATGTATGGGAATATGATAAAATACTTGAAATCGGAGCTGACTAACCGTATGCCCCATCTGTGCGAAGTGTGCAGAAACTGGTAAAGACATATCCTTTGACTTAATAGATGCTTTATGTTGACTGAATCTATCCCTGGCAGCCTGGGTGGTCTCACCAAAATAACATAACCCACATGGGGACTTAAGAAGGTAAATTACATAATCAGTTTGGCGTGTATATAGGCATTTAATGGTAAGTTGTTTTCTTTTATCATTTTGTGCTAGGAATTTTTATTTAATGATAGAATTGCATTGGGCACAATGTAGGCATGGATATCAACCCTTATTAGGTGTAGTTAGATAATTGATATTTAATGGTTTAGTAGTACCCACATCTGCTTTGACCAAATTATCCATAAGGTTTTTTACCCGTCGATACGATGGCATAGGGGGCAATTTGAAGGATTACACTTCTGGATTATATTTTGATAGTAGGAGCCAATGTTTTCTCACTATCCGGAAAATATCCTTGCTTCTATCACTGAACTCTGTGGCAAATACGAATCTACTGTTATTATTCTTACTCTGAACCTTCTTCCTATCAAGATCCTTAATGCTATTTGCAATTATCTCTTTAGGGTAGCCTATTTGTTCAAATGTATTAACCATAGATCTTAATCTATCTGGTAATCTTTCTTGATCCCTGACAATCCTCTTAGTGCGTAACAACTGGCTCCTAGGTATAGATTTAAAAACTGTATCTGGATGGAAACACTCAAATCTAAGCAAGGTGTTCTTATCAGTAGGCTTAGTATAAAGATCAGTGTTCGATTTAGTACCTTGCTTATATATCATAGTGTCCAAGAAACTAACCTCCTGTTCAGAATATGTGAGTGTGAATCTAATGCCTATCATAGATGTATTGATATCTTCTACAAATTGTAATAAGGACTCCAATGTGCCCCCCCCCATATGCCACAAATATCATCTATATACCTTAGCCAGAGCTTACAACAGCTAATGAATGACTGATTGTTATACACAAACTTATTTTTGAAGCCACTCATAAACAAATTGGCATATGAAGGGGCCACATTGGAGCCCATAGCTGTACCTCGTTTTTGCATATAGTACGTATCTTGAAAAAGAAAATAATTACAATAGAGCACAGGTCTTAGCATATCATCAATAAAGTCCATCTGTAATGGATTGTATATTTCACTCTTGTTTAGAAAACCTTTCACAGTGGCTAAACCAGCTTCATGGGGAATGGAAGTGTAAAGATTTACTACATCCAAAGAAAAGATAAACCATGTTTCATCTATTTCAACCTCTGCTAGTTTTACTAAAAAATCATTAGTATCCTTAATAAAGGACCTTTGTTGTTTAACAATAGGGAAAAATTTTTTATCCAAGAATGTGGATACATTGGAAAATACAGATACTGTGTAGGCTACAATAGGCCGCCCTGGTGGAAAATAATTTTTTTTATGGACCTTGGGCAATGTATAAAAAATTGGTGTTATTGGGAATTTATTCCATAGAAAATCATATACTTGTTTAGAAATAACATTATGCTCAACTGCCCTATCTAAGATCAATTTCAACTCTTTCTGTATCTCTGTTAGGGGATTGTGATCTAAAATTTTGTATACTCCTCTATCTGAGAGTTGCTGTAGGATCTCCTGTATATAATATTGGGTGTCTAATACCACTATGGCTCCTCCCTTGTCGGCACTTTTTATAGTGATATCTTTATTATTCCTTAATCACAAAATAGCCTCATGTTCCTCCCTAGTTAAATTATGTTGTTTCCTATAAGGATTAAGATTAATTTTTTTCATTAAATCAGTAACATCCTTTTGCACAGATTTCACAAAGGTTTCTATACCTGAATTACTAGTGGGAGGTATATATGAGGATTTTTTTTACAGATTCAAAGTTTTCCAATCAAATAGCCAAGTTTGTAGTGCCCTTTCATTTATTGTATTATGTCAACTACTTTGTTAACATTACTACCACCATACATAGCTTTTAATCTTAACATCCTAAAAAATCTATACAGATCCTTATCGATTTAAAATTCATCACAGTCTTTTGCGGGACAAAAAGAAAGTCCTTTCATCAAGAGTCTGTGCTCCGTATTAGATAGAATATGTTTAGAAATGTTAATAACCAGATTTTCTTCTTCGGGTGTAGGGGTATTAGAATTAGGCAGTCCGGTTACCTTTACTTCCTCATGCCTTGCCGGTATCTCCCTCCTCGTTGTTGTCTCAGCATTTGCCGATATTGGTTACAGGAGCTCTGCGTATTTATCCTCTGCTCTTTTTTGGGGGCGGTGCTTCCGCCCTCCCCTCCGGTGTCTCCTTCCAAGCCGGAATCTAAAAAACTCTCCCCGGATGATGAGCCTTCACCTGCTCTATCCTGATCGATGGATGCTCCTTGCAGTCTCCTCCAGCGTGGGCCATCTCGTAACTCACAAGATTGTGACGTGTAGTCACGTGACCATTTGTACACCCGATGATTAGTGTAGTCGAGCTCTTCTCTCCCAAATTTTGACTTCTTTCTCTCTTCGAGATCTTGACAATACTGCAGTAACAATGTATCCACTTCATCTTTAGTGGATTTTAGCATCTCCATAGTGTATTTTGTTTCCATCCCCTGCTCCACTTCCAATACTAGACCTTTCTGCTTATCAATTTCTATTTGTAGGCACTCAACCATTAGTACGATTAAGTCGAAGGAACATTTAGAGTATGCTCTCAAAGCGAGTTTTGTACAATTCGTTGTTAGCCAGTATAGTGGGTCTTAGTTTTACCCTTAAGCCTCTAGGAATTCTTTTGATCCTGTAATATTCTGCGAGTGTAACGGAATGTAGCTCCAGAGAAATCAACTTTCTTTTTGTTCTCTCATATTCCTTATTTAGATCCACTTCAACAACAAAATACACTATGGAGATGCTAAATGCCACTAAAGATGAAGTGGATACATTGTTACTGCAGTATCGTCAAGATTGACTACACCAATCATCGGGTGTACAATTGGTCACATGACTACAAGTCACGATCTCGTGAGTCACGAGACGGCCCACGCTGGAGGAGACCACAAGGAGCGTCCATCGATCAGGATAGAGCAGGTGAAGGCTTATCATCCAGGGAGAGAATTTTAGATTCCGGCTCTGAAGGAGACACCGAGGGGGAGGGTGGAAGCACTGCTCCCCAAAAAGAGCAGAGGATGAATACGTGGAGCTCCTGGAACCAATATCTGCAAATGCTGAGACAACAATGAGGAGGGATATACCGGCGAGGCATGAGGAAGTAAAGGTAACCGGACTGCCTAATTCTAATACCCCTAGTATTACTAGGGTAGGGTATTACTACCCCTGGTAGTAATGTTAACAAAGTAGTTGAGCATAATACAATAAATGAAAGGGCACTGCAAACTGGGCTATTTGATTTGAAAACTTTGAATCTGTATAAAAAATCCTCATATATACCTCCCACTAGTAATTCAGGTGTAGAAACCTTTGTGAAATTTGTGCAAAAGGATGTCACTGATTTAATGAAAAAAATTAATCTTAATCCTTATAGGAAACAACATAATTTAACTAGGGAGGAACATGAGGCTATTTTGTCATTAAGGAATAATAAAGATATCACTATAAAAAGTGCCGATAAGGGCCGAGCCATAGTGGTATTAGACACCCAATATTATATACAGGAGATCCTAAAGCAACTCTCAGATGGAGGAGTATATGACATTCTAGATCACAATCTCCTAACAGAGATACAGAAAGAGTTGAAATTGATCTTAGATAGGGCAGTTGAGCATAATGTTATTTCTAAACAAGTATATGATTTTCTATGGAATAAATTCCCAATAACACCAATTTTTTATATATTGCGCAAGGTCCATAAAAATGTGTCCTTTCCACCAGGGCTGCCTATTGTAGCCTGCACAGAATCTGTATTTTCCAATGTATGCACTTTCTTAGATAAAATTATTTTCCCTATTGTTAAACAACAAAGGTCCTTTATTAAGGATACTAATGATTTTTTAGTAAAACTAGCAGAGGTTGAAATAGAAGAAAGATGGTTTATCTTTTATTTGGCTGTAGTAAATCTTTACACTTCCATTCCCTATGAAGCTGGTTTGGCCACTGTGAAAGGTTTTCTAAATGAGAGTGAAATATACAATCCATTACAGATGGACTTTATTGATGATCTGCTAAGACCTGTGCTCTATTGTAATTATTTTCTTTTTCAAGATACGTACTATATGCAAAAATGAGGTACAGCTATGGGCTCCAATGTGGCCCCCTCATATGCCAATTTGTTAATGAGTAGCTTTAAAAATACATTTGTGTATAACAATCAGTCATTCATTAGCTGTTGTAAGCTCTGGCTAAGGTATATAGATGAAATTTGTGGCATATGGGGGGGCACATTGGAGACCTTATTACAATTTGTAGAAGATATCAATACATCTATGATAGGCATTAGATTCACACTCACATAGTCTGAACAGGAGGTTAGTTTCTTGGACACTATGATATATAAGCAAGGTACTAAATTGAACACTGATCTTTATACTAAGCCTACTGATAAGAACACCTTGCTTAGATTTGAGTGTTTCCATCCAGATACAGTTTTTAAATCTATGCCTAGGAGCCAGTTGTTACGCACTAAGAGGATTGTCAGGGATCAAGAAAGATTACCAGATAGATTAAGATCTATGGGTAATACATTTGAGCAAAGAAGCTACCCTAAAGAGATCATTGCAAATAGCATTAAGGATCTTGATAGGAAGAAGGTTCAGAGTAAGAATAATAACCGTAGATTGGTATTTGCCACATAGTATAGCGATCGAAGCAAGTATATTTTCCGGATAGTGAGAAAACATTGGCCCCTCCTATAAAAATATAATCCAGAAGTGTAATCCTCAAATTGCGCCCTATGCCATCGTATCGACGGGTAAAAAACCTTAGGGATAATTTGGTAAAAGCAGATGTGGGTACTACTAAACCATTAAATATAAATTATCTAACTACACCTAATAAGGGTTGTTATCCATGCCTACATTGTGCCCAATGCAATTCTATCATTAAAGAAAAATTCCTAGCACAAAATGATAAAAGAAAACAACTTACCAATAATGCCCTATATACATGCCAAACTGATTATGTAATTTACCTTCTTAAGTGCCCATGTGGGTTATGTTATATTCGTGAGACCACCCAGGCTGCCAGGGATAGATTCAGTCAACATAAAGCATCTATTAAGTCAAAGGATATGTCTTTACCAGTTTCTGCACACTTCGCACAGATGGGGCATATGGTTAGTCAGCTCCGATTTCAAGTATTTTATCATATTCCCATACATAGGAGAGGGGGTAATAGGGAATTAAAATTGAGACAAAAGGAAGTCTGGTGGATCAAGCGTTTGAACACATTACACCCCCATGGTCTGAATAGAGATTATGATCTATATTTGTTTTTATAGTTTTTTTTGTTGGGTATATAGTCTGGTGCCACTAGAGGTCACTGTCTAATGAGATTCTTTAGAAACCTGGATAGGTATGAGTTAATCCAATTAGTAACATAAGCTGGAATCTGATTGGCCCAGATACCCTTTTTAAAGTGTATGTTCAGTTGTTTTTAACTATGCATGATTAAGGACCATGTAGGTCCGAAACGTCGCTACTTTTAAGGTTGTGATATCCAAATAAAGAAAGAATGTTTCACCTTTAAACAAAACGTTTGTATTGTGGTGCTGTCACACTTGATGCATTGACTGTACAATTTGGAGCTTTTGCTGATACTCCACAGTGACGAGCACACAGTGTATAAAAATACCTATGGGTATAGTGCTGGACTCTATCTTTTTATTCTTTATATATATATATATATATATATATATATATATATATATATATATATACAGGGAGTGCAGAATTATTAGGCAAATGAGTATTTTGACCACATCATCCTCTTTATGCATGTTGTCTTACTCCAAGCTGTATAGGCTCGAAAGCCTACTACCAATTAAGCATATTAGGTGATGTGCATCTCTGTAATGAGAAGGGGTGTTGTCTAATGACATCAACACCCTATATCAGGTGTGCATAATTATTAGGCAACTTCCTTTCCTTTGGCAAAATGGGTCAAAAGAAGGACTTGACAGGCTCAGAAAAGTCAAAAATAGTGAGATATCTTGCAGAGGGATGCAGCACTCTTAAAATTGCAAAGCTTCTGAAGCGTGATCATCGAACAATCAAGCGTTTCATTCAAAATAATCAACAGGGTCGCAAGAAGCGTGTGGAAAAACCAAGGCGCAAAATAACTGCCCATGAACTGAGAAAAGTCAAGTGTGCAGCTGCCAAGATGCCACTTGCCACCAGTTTGGCCATATTTCAGAGCTGCAACATCACTGGAGTGCCCAAAAGCACAAGGTGTGCAATACTCAGAGACATGGCCAAGGTAAGAAAGGCTGAAAGACGACCACCACTGAACAAGACACACAAGCTGAAACGTCAAGACTGGGCCAAGAAATATCTCAAGACTGATTTTTCTAAGGTTTTATGGACTGATAAAAAGAGAGTGAGTCTTGATGGGCCAGATGGATGGGCCCGTGGCTGGATTGGTAAAGGGCAGAGAGCTCCAGTCCGACTCAGACGCCAGCAAGGTGGAGGTGGAGTACTGCTTTGGGCTGGTATCATCAAAGATGAGCTTGTGGGGCCTTTTCGGGTTGAGGATGGAGTCAAGCTCAACTCCCAGTCCTACTGCCAGTTTCTGGAAGACACCTTCTTCAAGCAGTGGTACAGGAAGAAGTCTGCATCCTTCAAGAAAAACATGATTTTCATGCAGGACAATGCTCCATCACACGCGTCCAAGTACTCCATAGCGTGGCTGGCAAGAAAGGGTATAAAAGAAGAAAATCTAATGACATGGCCTCCTTGTTCACCTGATCTGAACCCCATTGAGAACCTGTGGTCCATCATCAAATGTGAGATTTACAAGGAGGGAAAACAGTACACCTCTCTGAACAGTGTCTGGGAGGCTGTGGTTGCTGCTGCACGCAATGTTGATGGTGAACAGATCAAAACACTGACAGAATCTATGGATGGCAGGCTTTTGAGTGTCCTTGCAAAGAAAGGTGGCTATATTGGTCACTGATTTGTTTTTGTTTTGTTTTTGAATGTCAGAAATGTATATTTGTGAATGTTTAGATGTTATATTGGTTTCACTGGTAAAAATAAATAATTGAAATGGGTATATATTTGTTTTTTGTTAAGTTGCCTAATAATTATGCACAGTAATAGTCACCTGCACACACAGATATCCCCCTAAAATAGCTATAACTAAAAACAAACTAAAAACTACTTCCAAAACTATTCAGCTTTGATATTAATTAGTTTTTTGGGTTCATTGAGAACATGGTTGTTGTTCAATAATAAAATTAATCCTCAAAAATACAACTTGCCTAATAATTCTGTACTCCCTGTATATATATATAAAGAGTGCATGGTACACATTTCTCTCCCTGATTTGCAGTTTGTTATATTTTCTGCTGAAATCAAACAATAGAGATTGTGTGACATGCCCAATGAGATGACTGCATTCTTGTGGTGTTATCACTCATATCAATCCTCTATGCACATCTAAGTGACCATCACATGCAACATGCAAAAGAAAAAAGAAACTGCTATATTACGAGTCTTGCGCTAGCCTTAAAAAGCAGCGTTGAGAGGTCCCAACGCTCCTTTTTAACGCCCACTGGTATTACAAGCCTTGCAGGTACAGGTGTACCGCTCACTTTTTTTCCGCGACTCAAGCATACCGCAAATCCACTTACATAAATTTCGTATCCTATCTTTTCAATGAGACTTGCATAACGCCGGTATTACGAGTCTTGGAAAAAGTGAGCGGTACAGCCTCTCCTGTCAAGCCTAGTACTGCATTTAAAAGTAAGTAGTTAAGAGTTTTATGGGCTAACGCCGTAACATAAAACTCTTAACTAAAGTGCTAAAAAGTACACTAACACCCATAAACTACCTATTAACCCCTAAACCGAGGTCCCCCCACATCGCAAACACTTAAATCATTTTTTAACCCCTCATCTGCCGACCGGACATCGCCGCCACTTCAATAAATATATTAACTCCTAAACCGCCACATTCCCGCCTCGCAAACACTAGTTAAATTTTATCAACCCCTAATCTGCCGTCCCTAACATCGCCGACACCTACCTACATTTATTAACCCCTAATCTGCCGCCCCCAATGTCGCCGCAACTATATTAAAGTTATTAACCCCTAAACCTAAGTCTAACCTTAACCCTAACACCCCCCCTAACTTAAATATAATTTAAAATAATCTAAATAAAATTACTACAATTAACTAAATTATTCCTATTTAAAACTAAATACCTGTAAAATAAACCCTAAGATAGCTACAATGTAACTAATAGTTACATTGTAGCTATCTTAGGGTTTATTTTTATTTTACAGGCAACTTTGTATTTATTTTAACTAGGTACAATAGTTATTAAATAGTTATTAACTATTTAATAACTACCTAGTTAAAATAAAGACAAATATACCTGTAAAATAAAACCTAACCTAAGTTACAATTACACCTAACACTACACTATCATGAAATAAATTCCCTAAACTAAATACAATTAAATAAAATTATCTAAATTACAAAAAAAAAAAAATACTAAATTACAGAAAATAATAAAATAATTACAAGTTTTTTAAACTAATTACACCTAATCTAATCCCCCTAATAAAATAAAAAAGCCCCCCAAAATAAAAAAAATCCCTACCCTATACTAAATTACAAATAGCCCTTAAAAGGGCCTTTTGCGGGGCATTTCCCAAAAGTAATCAGCTCTTTTATCTGTAAAAAAAAATACAATACCCCCACCAACAATAAAACCCACCACCCACACACCCAACCCTACTCTAAAACCCACCCAATCCCCCCTTAATAAAACCTAATACTAACCCCTTTAAGATCACCCTACCTTGAGACGTCTTCACCCAACCGGGCAGAAGTGGTCCTCCAGACGGGCAGAAGTCTTCATCCTATCCTTGCAGAAGAGATCCTCCAGACGGCCAGAAGTCTTCATCCAGACGGCATCTTCTATCTTCATCCATCCGGGGCAGAGCGGGTCTATCTTCAAGACATCCGACGCGGAGCATCCTCTTCTTTCCGACGACTAACACTAAATGACGGTACCTTTAAGTGATGTCATCCAAGATGGCATCCCTTCAATTCCGATTGGCTGATAGAATTCTATCAGCCAATCGGAATTAAGGTAGAAAAAATCGTATTGGCTGATCCAATCAGCCAATAGGATTGAGCTTGCATTCTATTGGCTGATTGGAACAGCCAATAGAATGCAAGCTCAATTCTATTGGCTGATTGAGCGGTGAGCATAAACTGTGCGTTAGCACCGCACCCCTGTTACCGCAAAACTCGTAATCTAGGTGAAAGCGTTTTACAAGCTTTTCAAGAATTTCATAACTTAATGGAAGTAAAAGATATTCAGGCAAAATGTAAAACATGAAGGCTAATAGATTTAGAATTGATGATTAATGTGCTAATGTGTTTCCAGGTATCATACATTTTTAGGGACATTAAACCCAAAATGTTTCTTTATATATATATATTTTTTTCGAGATAGAGCATACAATTTAAAACAACAATCCAACAACAATCCAATTTAATTCTATGATCTAATTTGCCTAATTGTCTTGGTATCCTTTGTTGAAGGAGCAGTAATGCACTACTGGATGCTAGCTGAAAGACAATGACAAGAGGCATATATGTGCAGCTACCAATTAGTAGCTTTTAATTCTACCTAGGTATACTTTTTCAACAAAGGATACTAAGAGAAAAAAACAAATAAGATAAGAGAAATACATTAAGAAAGTTATTTAAAATTGTATACTGTATCTGAATCATGAAAGAAAGAAAAAGGGTTTCAGGTCCCTTTAAACATTAATCATTTGTGCAGTTGGAATTCTTTAACTATATTACATAGTTTTTTTTTTAAATTCAAAACCATTAAAAAGCTAAGTAGTATTTATCACAAGCTTTTCCAATGCACTTGGGGCCGGACACTGTCCCTATTCCTTGCTTTTTTCCCCAATGTCAAATGTTTTCTGCATGCTTAGTCCACATGTTAATTACAGTTGTTTAGTAACACATTCAATATTGCTCCTTTCTCACATTTGCAGTATAAGATTTGTGCATATGTTTTTAATACAATTACTCCAAATAATATGAAATTAATTATTGTGCTTGTCATGAATTGATATTACTGGTTCAGTGAGGAAAGAAAACTGCTTTTAAACACATTAGATTATCATCATCAATTTAAATTAAATAGCAATCATATTTTTTTACTTTGAACTAGTATAGTTTGCCTCCCAGGAAGACTGTAAAATCATTGTGAAAACTCTCTTTGAATGCCTGTAGAATGTTTGATCTTTGTAGTTTTTGCTGCTTTTGCATTCAAACAATGGCTGCTCTATTGGGCTAAAATGACTTCTACACAATCTTTTTGCATTTGAATTTGGATGGAATTGAAAGGGGACAAGTGTTTGCTGCAAGACCTAAAAATGTTTCTATATTTATTAGAGTGTTGTTTGAGTATTTATATTGTCCCATTTTGATAATCTTTCTGCTACTGCCTGGTTCCCTTAATGGCAGTGCTGAGACCTGCTGGACTCTCAAATGTACAACACTGTCTTACGTTTCCATAATGAATTGATGATGCAACTTGCAATGACTTTAAGTTTATCATTTATTCATTTCAAACAGAGATTTTAACATTGCCTCAAAAGTAAACTTGAATCAGATGGCAAGACGAGAGATTCAGACAAGACCATTACTTTCAACATAAGCGTCTTACACTGATGTGCCAATTAAAGCCTAATCTCAGAGACAGGGGTGATAAAGAAAGTCTCTGAATTGATATGGTCTTGCACCTGAGCACCTCTCTAGGAGTCATATTTATTACATGAATTCAATTTCAAATATATTGAGACTGTTGATATCAATGCTGGCTACCTAATATAAAAGTGATCCTGAATAAAAACATTAGATTATATATTTTATCCTGGTTTTAAATTATATCTAAACAACAAACCACAAAAAACAAGAATAATGTAAGTCAGAGTGTTCCACTGATTACTAGCTAAAAAAACCTACTTATTCTTTCTTTGTAAACAGCTAAATGTGTAATATCACCTGTATTTCTCCGGCCCATGAGACCAACAAAACCGTCATATGAATCTTCATTATAAAATCTCTTCAGGATTGAAGCTGGAAGTTTGTAGATATCTGAACTCTTCTGGAAAAGAACAAATGCAGATTCATTTAAGTGAAACAGAAATATAAATTGAAATAATAATTAGCTAAGGCAGTATCTCATATGAATATAGATAGATAGATAGATTATAAAATCATGGAAATCATTGTTAGTGTTATAAAACTTTATGTATTTATGTAAGAGACTAGTTGTATTCTTTGACAGTGCCTAAGATAATAGAAAATGGAGTTGTTAAATTTGGGGGTTAATATTAAATAAATAGAAGATCTGCAGTGTTTTTTTTATTATGGCTTAAAAGGGATTTTTAAATAAAGGACTGAGGGAAAAGTAGAAGGGGAACAGATCTAGGGAAAGATTAAATAGTGGGCAAAATAAAGTATGATAGGAGAAGGGAGAAAACCAGGGTTCAAGAATGAGAAAAGGAACAAAAGTATGAGAGAAAAAAGCTTGTGATAAAATGAAGGAAAGATTAGAGAGGGTGAGACGTGGGGATAACAGAAATTGTACAATGTGAAAGGAGGGAAAATGGTGAGAAAGGGAAGACAAAGAAAAACTGATGACATCTTTAAAGGAGAAGCAGAAGTAATGTAGACAGCAACTTAAATGGCAGACTATAGAGAACAGCAAGTGTAGTGTTTGTAAATCCAGGTGATTTAGAAATATATCTGACACAGAGTCCATTTATACAGCAACTAACTCCACACACTTTATTTCCTGGTTCCTCACTCTAACAACACTGTCCCCACCCCTGCTTCTTTGCAACAATTATATACATTTCTAAGTCAGAGCACAAACTAGGAAGAAAGCATTATATATTATATCACAACAAACACCATGGGGCCTATCTATCAGGCTCTGAAAGGAGCTTGACGGCCCGTGTTTCTGGCGAGTCTTCAGACTCGCCAGAAACAGCAGTTATGAAGCAGCGGTCACAAAGACCGCTGCTCCATAACCCTGTCCGCCTGCTCTGAGCAGGCGGACAGGAATTGCCACAATTCAACCCGATCAAGTACGATCGGGTTGATTGACACCTCCCTGCTGGCGGCCGATTGGCCGCAAGTCTGCAGGGGGCGGCGTTGCACCAGCAGCTCTTGTGAGCTGCTGGTGCAATGCTGAATATGAAGAGCATATTGCTCTCCGCATTCAGCGAGGTCTTGCGGACCTGATCCGCACTGTCAGATCAGGTCTGCAAGACCTTTGTTAAATAGGGGCCCATATCTCTCCCTTACTTTAGAAACATAACAGTTAAACTAAACATAAATATAACTATATCTATACTATGCCTAATATTTAGAAATAAGACAAACTATATTTCACATAAAAGAGTTGCATGATGACATTATAAAACATTATATGGAAACACTAATATTATTTTTCATAGTCTTTAAGGTATTCAGGAGGTCTTCTGTTTTCTCTGAGAGGGTATTTTCGATTAGTATCAGAGGACTGATCATGTGCTATGTTTTCTCCCCCCTCACTGCTCTCTGTGTTATCCATATTATTGTTATTATGTTCTTGAAATAATTTGGGTATATCAGAATCATCATCTTCTGCATCAGATAAGTCAGCGTCCTGTTCTTTGTGTAGTTTCTTGAAGAAAGAAGAGTAATTGTATGTCCATTTCTTACTGCAGTGATCATTGATCCTTGAATTCTTGTAACTGTATATGGGACAACATCATATAAAGTATCCAACTTGTGTCGTCTATCTTGCCAACACAGGACTCCAACAGCAAAAAGAGCAGATTTGGTGTGATAATATTTATCCGCATAAGCTTTCATCTTGGCTTTCGCATGACTGTCTTTTTGCATCAAGTCCTTGTTGAGTGTCTGTTAGTGAATCATTTATATCCGGAATTTTGATCCGAAGTTTGCGATTGAATAACAGCTCTGCAGGCAATCTGCCAGTAGTACAATGGGGAGTTGATCGATAGTCTCTCAGAAAAGAGTATACATGTTGTTTCCATGGTCTACCTTGCGCTGTAGTTGCCCTTAAAAATTTCCCCATAGAACGCATGAATCTTTCAGCTTCTGCATTAGCTTGTGGCCACAAAGGAGTAATGCGCCTATGTTTAAATCCAAGATATGAAGCAAATTTATTAAACTGAGTACTGTTAAACGGGGGACCATTATCTGTTTTAACAATTTTAGGAATTTCCGATAAAGAGAAAACATTGTCTAAAACAGGAATAGCAGTGACTGAAGATGATGAGCTGATAACTTTTACTACCGGGTATCTTAAATATTCGTTCATAACCACCATCAAGTGATCTCCAGTAGGTAATTGGCCATAAAAATCTATACTCACATTGCACCATAATGCTTCAGGCAATGCAAACATTTTTAAAGGTTTTTTTGAGCTCCTGGAGTTGTGGCTGGACACACAATACAATTTCTCACCAACTCTTCTGCTTGTTGATCTATTGATGGAAACCACACTTTATCTTGTAATAAACTTTCCATTGTAACTATTCCATGGTGACCTTCATGTGCTAAGGATAGTACTTGTTGTTGTAAACATGTCGGAACAACTATTCGATTACCTCGTAAGATAATACTGTTGTCATTAGTCACTGACAGCTAGATTACGAGTTTTGAGCGCTATAGAGAAATTAACGAATGCAAAAAAAGATGCGTTATTTAATTTTCTATAGCGCTGCCATTATAAGTTTTCAAACATACGCCTTTTGCGTGCGATATGGTTGCATTGAGCTCCATACCGCACACAATCAGAGCACTGCTGAGACGTGCTCATGCACGATTTCCCCATAGACATCAATGGGGAGAGCTGACAAAAAAACCCCTAACACCTGCGATCGCAGAAACAAAAGTTCCGTAACGCAGCCCCATTGATGTCTATGGGGAAATAAAAATACAGTTTAAACCTAACACCCTAACATAAACCCTACATCTAAACACCCCTAATCTGCTGTCCCCAACATCGCTGACGCCTGCCAACAGTTATTAACCCTAATCTGCTGCTCCCGATATCGCTGCTACCTAAATAAAATTATTAACCACTAATATGCCACTCCCAATATCGCCGCCATTATACTACATTTATTAACCCCTAAACCGCCACCCCCCACATCGCAACAAGCTAAATTAAACTATATTAATTCCTAAACCTAACCCTAACGTAACCCTAATGTAACCCTAACCCTAACGTAACCCTAAACCTAACCCTAACACCCCCTAACTTTAATATAATAAAAATATAGCTAATTTAAATTTACAATTATTAACTAAACAAACCTATTAACCCCTAAACCGCCAGCCCCCCCACATCACAACAAGCTAAATTAAAACTAACCCTAACCCTGAACCTAACCATAACCCTAACCCTTAACCTAACCCCCCCTAACTTTAATATTATTAAAATAAATCTAAATTAAATTTACAATTATTAACTAAATAATTCCTATTTAACTAGGTAGACTAGTTAGTAAATAGTTATTAACTATTTACTACCTAGTTAAAATAAATACAAACTTACCTGTAAAATAAAACCTAACCTGCCTTACACTAAAACATAACATTACAAAAAATAAAAAACTTACCATTACAAAAAAAATGAAATTATAAAAAAAAAATAAAGATTAATCCTATTCTAATACCCTTAAAAAAACACCCCAAAATAAAAAACCCTACTCTTGAATAAACTACCAAGGGCCCTTAAAAGGGCCTTTTGGGGGACCCTTAAAAAGGCCCTTTGTAGGGCATTGCCCTGAGATTCTTTTACTCCAAAAAAATAGAAACACCCCCTAACACTATACAAACCCCCACCCCCCAAACTACCAGGGGCCCTTAAAAGTGCCTTTTGGGGGGCACTTAAAAGGGCCTTTTGAAGGGCATTACCCTGAGATAAACAGCTCTTTTGCTAAAAAAAAATCCACCCCCTAGAAATATACATTACACAAGTTAATAAACAAATGTTCAAAAATAAAAATTTATAATTCTAATTCTAATACCCATAAAAAACACCCCAAAATAAAAAACCTAATCTAGAATAAACTACCAATGACCCTTAAAAGGGCCTTTTGTAGGGCATTACCCTAAAGATATCAGCTCTTTTATTGAAAATAATTTACAAAGACCCACTAACATTACAACCCCCCCCAAACCCACAAAATAAAAAAAACTATCTAAAAAAACCTAATCTACCCATTGCCCTGTAAAAAGGGCATTGCCCTTAAAAAGACATTTAGCTCTTTTACTGCTCAAACCCTAAACTAAAAAATAAAAACCACCCAATAAACCCTTAAAAAAGCCTAACACTAACCCCCTGACAATCCGCTTACAGTTTTTGAAGTCCCGCTTGAACAATCTTCATCCCGGAGTTAAAGTCCTAATCCAGGCAGCGAGAAGTCTTCATCCAGGCGGCCTCTTCAATCTTCATCCCGGTGGTGACGTCCTGATCCAAGCGGCGAGAAGTCTTCATCCAGGCGGCATCTTCTATCTTGATCCCGGAGGCACGGAGCGGGTCCACCCTGAAGACATCCGGCGCGGAGCATCCTCTTCATGCGGTCGCCGCCTCCGTACACTGAATTTTCAATGCAAGGGACGCGATTCAAGATGGCGTCCCTTGCATTCCTATTGGCTGAAAAATTTGAATCTGCCAATAGGAATTAGGGCTGCTAAAATCCTATTGGCTGTTCAAATCAACCAATAGGAATTAAGCAGCTCTCATTCTATTCGCTAATTTGAATAAATCGAATTAACCAATAGAATGAGAGCTGCTTAAATCCTATTGGCTGATTTGAATAGCCAATAGGATTTTAGCAACCATAATTCCTATTGGCTGATTCAGGGCAATGGTTAACTTAGGTTATTTTAGATCGTTTATTTATTTGGGGGGGTTGGTTGGGTGGTGGTTTTTACTGTTAGGGGGGTGTTTGTATTTTTTTACAGGTAAAAGAGCTGATATCTTTGGGACAATGCCCCACAAAAGGCCCTTTTAATGGCCATTGGTAGTTTATTGTAGGCTAGGTTTTTTTTTATTTTTTTAATTATTTTTTTTGATAGGGCTATTAGTTTAGGTGTAATTCTATTTTATTTTTGATAATTTGTTTATTTTTCGTAATTTAGTGTTTGTTTTTTGTAATTAAATACTTTTTGTAATTTTTAGAGTGTTAGGATTTTTTATTGGTAGTTTAGTTTTATTTAACTGGTAGTTAGTTTAATTTTAGTTTAAAATGATTTTTTTTAGGGTAAATTTTAATTTAATTTAAGATAGGAAAATTGTAATTTTAAAGTAAGGGGGTTGTTAGGTTTAGGAGTTACTAGTTTAAATTAGTTTATTTTATTGTGGGGGGCTTTCGGTTTAGGGGTTAATAGTTTATTTTAGTATATTTCATTGTGGGGGCGGACGGCAGATTAGGGGTTAATAATATTTAAATAGTGTTTGCGATGCGGGAGGGCAGCGGTTTAGGGGGTAATAAGTTTATTATAGTGGCGACAATGTCGGGGAGCGGCGGAATATGGGTTAATACATTTTTTTAGTGGCAGCGATGTCAGGAGCGGCAGATTAGGGGTTAATAAATGTATTATAGTGTTTGCTATGCTGGAGGGCCTCGGTTTAGGGGTTAATAGGTAGTTTATGGGTGTTAGTGTACTTTTTAACACTTTAGTTATGAGTTTTATGCTACAGCTTTGTAGCGTAACACTCATAACTACTGACTTTAGCTGGCGTTACGGATCTTGTCGTTTTAGGCTGTAACGCTCACTTTTTGGCCATACCATAAAACTCGTAATACCGGCGCTATGGAAATCCCATGAAAAAATGTAATTTTTATGTGTGCGGGACTGACGTTGCAGGACAGGCTAAAAGGTACAGCTATACCGACAACACTTGTAATAGCTGCGGTGCTGTTTTAACGCTGAAAATGCCATATTTTCAGCGTTTAAAGCCGCAACACAAAACTTGTAATCTAGCTGTGAGAGTTCTTTGCCAAATCTTGCAAATGAATTCAACTCTTTTCCATGTATTTTGTCAGAGTCAGCTGTGTACCATGTTCCATTACAAACTAATACAGCAAGTTTTTACAGTATAGGATCAGCTAATGTTGCTTGTTGTATTTCTTCTACACTCAATGCTTTAGGTATGGCATGATTAGTAACAAAATTGATATATTCTTCTGCATCCATGGAACTTGGAGAACTTGTGAATGAATCTGTTGATATAGGATGTCGAGACATATAGTCTTCTGGGTTCTCTTTTCCAGATTTATAGACCACAGTAAAATTGTATGGTTGTAGCCTTAAACCCCATCTTTCTATTCTAGCGTGCAATTTGGATTTTTGATTATTCCAGATCAACTGTAAAGCCTTTTGATCTGTGATCAGTGTGAATGGATAACCATATAAATATAAATGAAAGTATTCACAACTCCAAACTATTGCCAGAGCTTCACGTTCGGTTTGGGAAGACTGTTTTTCCACACCATTTAAAGAACGGCTACCATAAGCAATGATATAATGCTTGCCTTTGTCTCTCTGCGCCAGAACAGCACCTAAACCAACAGGGCTAGCATCTACTAAAAGAATAGTTTGTCGTTAAAGGTTAAAATAGGACATTGTCTTGTCACTGGTCAAACTCTGTTTCAATTGTTGAAAAGCGTGTTGTTCAGTTTCAGTCCAACACCATGGCACACTTTTCTTTGTTAAAGGGACAGTAAACACCAGAATTTTTGTTGTTTAAAAAGGTAGATAATCCATTTATTAATTATTAACCATTCCCCAATTTTGCATAACCAACACAGTTATAATAATATACTTTCTACCTCTGTGATAACCTTGTATCTATGGCTCTGCAAACTGCCCCCTTATTTCAGTTCTTTTGACAGACTTGCATTTTTAGCCAATCAGTGCTTGCTCTTAGGAGCTTCACGTGCCTGAGCTCAATGTTATCTATATGAAACACATGAACTAATGCCCTCTAGTGGTGAAACACTGTCAACATGCATTCAGATTAGAGGTGGCCTTAAAGGTCTAAGAAATTAGCATATATACCTCCTAGATTTAGCTTTCAACTAAGAATACCAAGAGAACAAAGCAAAATTGGTAATAAAAGTAAATTGGAAAGTTGTTTAAAATTACATGCCCTATTTAAATCATGAAAGTTTTTTTTTTACTTGACTGTCCCTTTAACTCTTTTAAAGGTGTGGCAATAGTAGAAAAAAGGGATAAATCGATAACAGTAACCATCCCTAGCAAACTTCTGACTTCACTGGAGTTTAAAGGAGGATTTGCATTCTGAATTGCTTCCACTTTCTTTGGATCTGCTAATATACCTTCACCTGAAAAAACAAATCCATAAAATTATAGTTTAGTTTTGTTAAATTCAAACTTACTACAATTTAAGGTAAGTCCTTTCTCGTGAAGTTGCTCAAAACTGCAGTGAGACTTTTATTATGGTCCTCTTGAGTAGCTCCAAACACAATAATATCATCGCTGAAGTTCTTAACTCCTGGAATTCCAGATAATGTTTGCTGTATTGCATTTCAAAATACTTCAGCAGCAGAATAAACACCAAAACTTAGGTGCTTGTATCTCCACAATCTTGTGGGTGTTGAGAATGTCATTATATATCTGCTTGTTGGATCCAATTCCAGTTGATGATAAATGAAAAATAGGGCTGCAACAGCACTACACGAGTGGTAGGGGGATGCCTTATCTGGTTACTTGTATTAATAAACCTTTGCGGCTGGAGTGCTAATGCATTTACAAACTTTAGAAAAGTTAAAGTCAAAAAAGAAAAATTGACCAAAAAAGATGCATCTAAGTAGCACTTCTCTCTCCACTGGTAAATTTTAGAACATCATATTTTTGGGGGGTGATGGTTAGGTAATGTTTTTTTTTTAAATTTAACTTTTATTAAGAAATATTGAAAGTAAAAAAATGTGACGCTAAAAACACAAATAGAATGCAGACATATGTAAATAGTACAATTTGGCATTGAGGGGGTCAAAGTCTAAGTTGCTCCAAGACTATATAGTGGTGATTAAATTTAGTTGTATTAACCAGTGTACACTGGATGGGTGTATTTTGTATTGAACTCAACTGATATGTAATGTCTATAAATAACTTTTATTACCTTATAGTGTAAAGACCAATTCTATTCAGTTCCTCTGTGATTCACAATCTTACTTTTTTAAAAGGATACAATAAGTTAATCAAAAAAATATCAAGTCGCAATATGTTGGGTAGTGCAATAGCACACACTTAGAAAATTGAGGTTAGAAATTTGTAAGAATCAAATTTAGTCACAGTGCTTACTATCCCATTAATTAAGTGAAGATATCTTGTTTTTGAACAGTAGGGGGATATATATATATATATATATATATATATATACACATACAGGTTAAACTCAAAAAATTAGAATATCGTGCAAAAGTTAATTTATTTCACTAATGCAACTTAAAAGGTGAAACTAATATATGAGATAGACTCATTACATGCAAATCAAGATAGTTCAAGCTGTGATTTGTCATAATTGTGATGATTATGGCTTACAGCTCATAAAAACCCCAAATCCACAATCTCAGAAAATTAGAATATTACATGCAATCAATAAAACAAGGATTGTACATAGAACAATATTGGACCTCTGAAAAGTATAAGCATGCATACTGTATATACTCAGTACTTGGTTTGGGCCCCTTTTGCAGCAATTACTGCCTCAATGCAGCGTGGCATGGAAGCTATCAGCCTGTGGCACTGCTGAGGTGTTATGGAAGACCAGGATGCTTCAATAGCGGCCTTCAGCTCTTCTGCATTCGGTCTGATGTCTCTCATCTTTCTCTTGGCAATGCCCCATAGATTCTCTATGGGGTTCAGGTCAGGCGAGTTTGCTGGCCAATCAAGCACAGTAATCCCACAGTCACTGAACCAGGTTTTGGTACTTTTGGCAGTGTGGGCAGATGCCAAGTCCTGCTGAAAAATGAATTCAGCATCCCCATAGAGCTCGTCTGCAGAAGGAAGCATGAAGTGTTCCAAAATCTCCTGGTAGACGGCTGTGTTGACCCTGGACTTAATGAAGCACAGTGGACCAACACCAGCAGATGACATGGCTCCCCAAATCAACACAGACCTCTCCATTCTTCCTCCATACTCTGGGTCCTTGGTTTCCAAATGAGATGCAAAATTTGCTCTCATCATAAAAGAGGACTTTGGACCATTGAGCAACAGACCAGGTCTGTTTTTCTTTAGCCCAGGTAAGACGCTTCTGACGTTTGTTGTTCAGGAGTGGCTTGACAAGAGGAATACGACATTTAAAGCCCATGTCTAGGATCCGTCTGTGTGTGGTGGCTCTTAATGCACTGACTCCAGCCTCAGTCCACTCCTTGTGAAAGTCCCCAAAACTTTTGAATGGCCTTTTCCTGACAATCCTCTCTAGGCCGCGGTCATCCCTGCTGCTTGTGCACCTTTTTATTCCACACTTTTCTCTTTTACATAACTTTCTATTAATGTGCTTTGATACAGCACTTTGGGAACATCCAACTTTTTTTGCAATTACCTTTTGAGGCTTTCCCTCCTTATGGAGGGTGTCAATGATGGTTTTCTGCACAACTGTCAGGTCAGCAGTCTTTCCCATGATTGTGATTCCTACTGGACCAGACTGAGAGACCATTTAAAGGCTCATGAACCCTTTGCAGGTGTTATGGCTTAATTAGCTGATTAGAGTGGGACACTTTGAGCCTAGAATATTGCACCTTTTCACAATATTCTAATTTTCTTAGATTGTGGATTTGGGGTTTTCATGAGCTGTAAGTGATAATCATCACAATTATGACAAATCATGGCTTGAACTATCTTGATCTGCATGTAATGAGTCTATCTCATATATTAGTTTCACCTTTTAAGTTGCATTAGTGAAATAAATGAACTTTTGCACGATATTCAAATTTTTCGAGTTTCACCTGTATATCAACTAGTCCCACCATATTGAATTTATTAAGGCCTAGATTTGGAGTTTGGCGGTAGAAGGGCTGTTAACGCTCCGCGGGCTTTTTTCTGGCCGCACCATAAAATTAACTCTGGTATCGAGAGTTCAAACAAATGCTGCGTTAGGCTCCAAAAAAGGAGCGTAGAGCATTTTTACCGCAAATGCAACTCTCGATACCAGAGTTGCTTACGGACGCGGCCAGCCTCAAAAACGTGCTCGTGCACGATTCTCCCATAGGAAACAATGGGGCTGTTTCAGCTGAAAAAAAACCTAACACCTGCAAAAAAGCAGCGTTCAGCTCCTAACGCAGCCCCATTGTTTCCTATGGGGAAACACTTCCTATGTCTGCACCTAACACCCTAACATGTACCCCGAGTCTAAACACCCCTACCCTTACACGTATTAACCCCTAATCTGCCGCCCCCGCTATCGCTGACCCCTGCATTATATTATTAACCCCTAATCTTCTGCTCCGTACACCGCCGCAACTTACATTATCCCTATGTACCCCTAATCTGCTGCCCTAACATCGCCGACCCCTATATTATATTTATTAACCCCTAACCTGCCCCCAACAACGTCGCCGACACCTGCCTACACTTATTAACCCCTAATCTGCCGACCGCACACCGCCGCCACCTACGTTATACGTATGTACCCCTAATCTGCTGCCCCTAACACCGCCGACCCCTGTATTATATTTATTTACCCCTAACCTGCCCCCCACAACGTCGCCGCCAGCTACTTACAATAATTAACCCCTAATCTGCCGACCGCAAAGCGCCGCCACCTACGTTATCCTTATGTACCCCTAATCTGCTGCCCCTAACACCGCCGACCCCTATATTATATTTATTAACCCCTAATCTGCCCCCCTCAACGTCGCCGCCACCTGCCTGCACTTATTAACCCCTAATCTGCCGAGCGGACCTGAGCGCTACTATAATAAAGTTATTAACCCCTAATCCGCCTCACTAACCCTATCATAAATAGTATTAACCCCTAATCTGCCCTCCCTAACATCGCCGACACCTAACTTCAATTATTAACCCCTAATCTGCCGACTGGACCTCACCGCTACTATAATAAATGGATTAACCCCTAAAGCTAAGTCTAACCCTAACACTAACACCCCCCTAAGTTAAATATAATTTAAATCTAACAAAATTAATTAACTCTTATTAAATAACTTATTCCTATTTAAAGCTAAATACTTACCTGTAAAATAAATCCTAATATAGCTACAATATAAATTATAATTATATTATAGCTATTTTATGATTAATATTTATTTTACAGGCAACTTTGTAATTATTTTAACCAGGTACAATAGCTATTAAATAGTTAAGAACTATTTAATAGTTACCTAGTTAAAATAATAACAAAATTACCTGTAAAATAAGTCCTAACCTAAGTTATAATTAAACCTAACACTACCCTATCAATAAATTATTAAATAAACTACCTACAATTACCTACAATTAACCTAACACTACACTATCAATAAATAAATTAAATACAATTGCTACAAATAACTACAATTACATAAACTAACTAAAGTACAAAAAATAAAAAAGAACTAAGCTACAAAAAATAAAAAAATATTTACAAACATAAGAAAAATATTACAACAATTTTAAACTAATTACACCTACTCTAAGCCCCCTAATAAAATAACAAAGACCCCCAAAATAAAAAATTCCCTACCCTATTCTAAATTAATAAATGTAAAAGCTCTTTTACCTTACCAGCCCTGAACAGGGCCCTTTGCGGGTCATGCCCCAAGAAAATCAGCTCTTTTGCCTGTAAAAAAAAAACATACAATACCCCCCCCCCCCAACATTACAACCCACCACCCACATACCCCTAATCTAACCCAAACCCCCCTTAAATAAACCTAACACTAAGCCCCTGAAGATCTTCCTACCTTGTCTTCACCATCCAGGTATCACCGATCCGTCCTGGCTCCAAAATCTTCATCCAACCCAAGCGGGGGTTGGCGATCCATCATCCGGTGGCTGAAGAGGTCCAGAAGAGGCTCCAAAGTCTTCCTCCTATCCGGCAAGAAGAGGACATCCGGACCGGCAAACATCTTCTCCAAGCGGCATCTTCGATCTTCTTGCATCCGGTGCGGAGCGGGTCCATCTTGAAGCAGGCGATGCGGATCCATCCTCTTTTTCCGTTGTCTCCCGACGAATGACGGTTCCTTTAAGGGACGTCATCCAAGATGGCGTCCCTTGAATTCCGATTGGCTGATAGGATTCTATCAGCCAATCGGAATTAAGGTAGGAATATTCTGATTGGCTGATGGAATCAGCCAATCAGAATCAAGTTCAATCCGATTGGCTGATCCAATCAGCCAATCAGATTGAGCTCGCATTCTATTGGCTGTTCCGATCAGCCAATAGAATGCGAGCTCAATCTGATTGGCTGATTGGATCAGCCAATAGGCAGGTGGAGGCGACGTTGAGGGGGGCAGATTAGGGGTTAATAAATATAATATAGGGGTCGGCGGTGTTAGGGGCAGCAGATTAGGGGTACATAAGGATAACGTAGGTGGCGGCGCTTTGCGGTCGGCAGATTAGGGGTTAATTATTGTAAGTAGCTGGCAGCGACGTTGTGGGGGGCAGGTTAGGGGTTAATAAATATAATACAGGGGTCAGCTGTGTTAGGGGCAGCAGATTAGGGGTACATAAGTATAACATAGGTGGCGGTCGGCAGATTAGGGGTTACAAAATTTTAATCGAGTGGCGGCGATGTGGGGGGACCTCGGTTTAGGGGTACATAGGTAGTTTATGGGTGTTAGTGTACTTTAGAGCACAGTAGTTAAGAGCTTTATGAACCGGCGTTAGCCCAGAAAGCTCTTAACTCCTGCTTTTTTCAGGCGGCTGGAGTTTTGTCGTTA
Source organism: Bombina bombina (assembly GCF_027579735.1). NCBI lineage: Eukaryota > Metazoa > Chordata > Amphibia > Anura > Bombinatoridae > Bombina > Bombina bombina. Next base: position 1,002,208,875 of record NC_069501.1, read on the forward strand.
GAGCTCTAACGCTCACTTCAGAAACGACTCTAAATACCAGCGTTAGAAAGATCCCATTGAAAAGATAGGATACGCAATTGACGTAAGGGGATCTGCGGTATGGAAAAGTCGCGGCTGAAAAGTGAGCGTTAGACCCTTTAATCACTGACTCCAAATACCGGCGGTAGCCTAAAACCAGCGTTAGGAGCCTCTAACGCTGGTTTTCACGGCTAACGCCAAACTCTAAATCTAGCCGTAAGTTTTTTGTATCAGGATGGTATAATTGGAAATTCGACAATTCCCCTTTAAATTATTGGTTTTCTCTTATTCTTTAGAACACTGTGGATGTGTATATATATATATATATATATATATATATATATATATATATATATAAGTTTGCACTAAATAGATAGATTGAATATCTCTTTGTTGATTTGGAAGTAATTCTATGAGTGGTTACAAATATATCACAATATCAGTCTGAGCATAAATTACTCTCATGTTTTTTAGGATACCCATACTTGTTGGCCTATATTAGCACTTAGACCGAGTGTGTTACTATAAGGGTTGTTTGTTGCAGTAATGTATCTTTCTTGTAAATAATCTAACAACACCTTATAGAGCAATACTAGTGTTTATAATTATCGTGATTTGAGAAATTCTTAAAATGATCTAATACACTTTAAATAAGTTTTAATCATGGATGTTTCCAACATAACCCACGCAAATAATCGAATGTTATGTGGTCACTGATATTTTTTATCTGTTTGTTATAAGCATTCAGTGCTAATCTCATTTGAGAATACTTAAGATTTTCTATTAGCTTGTAAATTTATTTATTATCCAAGTGGTTTAAAACACGCACACTACGATTTATCAACTAGTAAATTATTACAGATATTTCTATCAGTTATTCATCAGCGTTTCACGTTTGAATATTGCCGCCTTGTAACCGCTGTGCTGTAACTTGTATCCTCTCTTAGTTATACTACTTTCAGCTTCTAAATAGTTGCTTATGGCGTTCTTAATAGTTAGTCTTGGCAATAGTGTTAAATTTACTCTACCAAATGTACAATTATTGCAGTTATATTAATTCATTGTAAGTGTCAAATCTATTTGCAACTTTAAAATAAGTAAGGAGTTATAAAGATCAACAGCCCTCCCTTAACATGTTTCGCCGTTTTAGATTCCGGCTTTTTCAAAAGGTGACGCGTCCGGAGTCTGCGTGTGTATATCACCTAAACCCCGCCCCTTGTTCAATCCAAGTCCAACCCATGCCATCTTCAATTTGATTGGCACTTGGTTGCGGTTTTAACAAAAGGAATGATTTGGAGACCTATCAGACCTAGTTATTTGTACAAGATAATTGAGTTATAATGATTTTCCAGTATTGTACATTATGTTGCAAGTATTGATCACGTTTGTCATAGCTAAGTATACACAATTTAGTTGAAGATTAACAAAAGGTAAGTTTTACACAATACTGCACACATTTATTAAAATATGAAATCATATCTTGTATCATACTTAGTTCTCTATATTATGCCGATTAGTATGGTTTATTTACTAACATCCGCTGGGATTTTTCTAGGGATATTACTACCCCACATGAACTTTTGCATTTTATGAATTCTGCATTGATCATCTTGGATTTTAAATAATTTTATTAAATGTATTATTTTAGAATTTTAGTCTTACTGGATTCTATTCTTAACCACACTAGACCCTTCTATTCAGCTTGAAGAGTGATTACAGGTGGCCCTCGGTTTACGCCGGTTCAATTTGCGCCGTTTCAGAATAACAACCTTTTTTTTCAGTCACGTGCACTAATTAAAATAGCCAGTACAATGCAAGAGAATGAAGAACATTTGATAATAGGAGTAAATTAGAAAGTTGCCTAAATGTCATGCTCTATCTGAATCACAAAAGAAAAAATTTGGGTTCAGTGTCCCTTTAAGGAACTCAGAAAAGCTAATATGGAGATACAATGCAAAAAAAGTAGAATGACAGAAAGATTGAGGCAAATGGATTAGTCAGCTAGTGGGGAGGGTGTATAGAGTCAGTGATACATGAAACAGAGGATGTTATATGGGAAGGGAGGTGACAAAGAGAAGAAAATAAGGAGGGTTAGAAAATGGGTAAACACCAGAGATGATGTTTAAAAGGAGGAAAAGAAGGAAGTTAAGAGGAAGTTATAGAAAGAGCAGAGATTATTAGACACAGATGCTTTAAAGAGTTTTAGATAGAGGGAGAGAGAAGTGGAAGGATGGAGAGGCTTGCTGTATGGTTTTTAAGAAAATATCAGGACGGCAGTTTTCTGGGGCAAGGAAATGGGAATAAATACATTAAAGGGACATTGTACACTAGATTTTTCTTTGCATAACTGCTTTGTAGATGATCCATTTCTATAGCCCATCTGGGAGAGATTTTGTAACAATGTATATTTTTGCTTATTTTTTAATAACATTGTGCTGATTGATATACTCCTAACCAAGCCCCAACGTTTTAGATGTATACTTATGTCTACAGATTCCTGCTCCTCCTGTTTGTGTTATGGGTCTTTTAACATGCAGGAAATGGGGAGGGGGAGTGTCTGCAGTTCCTTCTTTTCCCAATCCCTTTCACTGGGTGTCCCAGCCTAACCTCATCAACAGTGATGAGCTGGTAGCTTCTAAGAAAGTTTTTGCAAAGCTTTTATACTGGATATTTAGATCAGCATCTGTACATATTCTTCTCTATAGTAGTGTCTATTACATGCAGTTATATGAAAATGTGTGTATACTGTCCCTTTAAGATTGGCTATAAGGGTATGACAAACAAATGAACAACATACATTCCAAGACCTGCAAAACATTTGTTTGCATGCAGTTTTATGAAAATTGGTGTATACTCTGCCTTTAAGATTGGCTATAAGGGTATGGCAAACAAATGAACAAGGTACATTCCAAGACCTGCAAAACATTTGTGCAGAAAATATTCGGATAACTAAGGTGGTAACAGATGATAAAGTACACAAATGGGGGAGGGGTGGGGAGTAAATAATTATAACAGTGCAATAAAATAGATCATAGGCTGAGTAGATATTATTATTGCAGAGAGGATACCTGGTTTACATTTGCATTGGATTTTATTATTTATCTTTCTAAAAGGTGCCTAATAAACATGTATTTATTGATTTGCACTGCTTAAGAGCTGTTTGCATGTGTGGTACTTTCTATCATATTCTGCTAACAAAATGTTTTAAAAAATTTGCTGAGCTTTGATATTACAGAGAAGTCCAGAGAGAAAGCCATGGAAAGGCTGGTGGAATTTGTGTTCCTGGTAACCTCTGCTGTGGCCAATTATAGATAGTGCTATGAGCATACATATTAGACCCTGGGTATCATTGTACTATACACATGACTGCAAAATGAACTCTAGGTGCCCAATCCCTACACCAGAATTGGGAAAATAGGTATAGGAGACAATGCAAAATAAATAATGACTGTACATTTCAACGCTTTTTTCTATGAAAAAAATAAACTTTTGATGGCGGATTGAAAGAGATATCAATAGTGTAGAACGTGCTTTTGCCTTTTTAAGCATTTTTGGGCACTGTATGTACTCTCCAGGTGCATGCACATGGGCACTGATTGGTAAGTATGTTACATTTACAGTCTAATCATTAGCTTCATTAGCATCATGACCAATCATTGTAGTAAGTGGCACCTTGCATATGTAAGTGGTACACATCTTGGTATTAAACAGTGGAGGCTCCTCCATAGGGGCAGCGCTCTACAATTTTTTGGGGGCAAAAAAATAAATAAAAAATAATAAATAAAATGCCAATGTGAGGTGGAGCTGTAAGGTTACTAGTAGTTTGTTGTTTTATTTTTGTTTTGTTTTTCAGGAGAGGGTGTGGCAGGGGGTTAGTTTCAAATAATAATAAAAAAGCTTATAGTAAAAAAACAAAAAAACAGTGTTAGAAATTACTGTCAATATCAGTTCATTTTTGGAACTCTGCACTGCCTGAGAGCACTTTACACATTTTACACATACTCAGTCTGCTTCAGTAAGATCTTTCTAACTTCTCCACTAGGACTTCTAAGCAAAAAAAAAATATATATATATATACTGTTCCAAAAGAAAAGGCACTCTCCGTTATTTAAAGATAGATCATTTTACTTAACGTTTTCGGGGTTAATCCCGTCCTCAGTCTGAGGACTGAGGCAACCCAGAAAACGTTAACTTAAGTAAAATTATCTATCTTTAAATAACGGAGAGTGCCTTTTCTTTTGGAACAGTGTATTTGAGTGTTTAAAGTGCACTCCGGTGGTTGTGGCAGATAGGTGAGTGCTGGATTCATATTGGACTTTATTATATATATATATATATATATATATATATATATATATATATATATATATATATATATATATATATATATATATACAGGTAGCCCTCAGTTTACGCCGGGGTTAGGTTCCAGAAGGAATGGTTGTAAATCGAAACCGTTGTAAATTGAAACCCAGTTTATAATGTAAGTCAATGGGAAGTGAGGGAGATAGGTTCCAGGCCCCTCTCAAAATTGTCATAAGTAACACCTAATACATTATTTTTAAAGCTTTGAAATGAAGACTTTAAATGCTAAACAGCATTATAAACTTAATAAAATAATCACACAACACAGAATATATAATTAAGCTAAGTTAAATGAATAAAAACATTTGCTAAACAGCATTATAAACCTAATAAAATAATCACAACACAGACTTCACATGCATTTTTCTGCAAACAGTTCTTTCTATGCATTCCAATCTGGACTGATTTATAGACAGAAAGATCTTGTTCCTTTGAAATCTGCTCGATAGCTCAGGTCTGGTTAAACTGATTAATTTCAGCTTGCTTGGCTTTGCTGCAACACAAGCGGACAGCTCCAACTACTGGCTATTTTAATAAATGCACTGCTTCTCAATGCTTTTCAATAGCAGTCACATGACTGGAAAAAAAGGTTGTTATTCTGAAATGGTGTAAATTGAACCGTTGTAAAACGAGGGCCACCTGTATATATATATATATATATATATATATATATATATATATATATATATATATATATAAAATTGTTTTATTATTTTTTCCTAATGGAAGTCCACCAGTACGGAAATGCTCGCTGACACAATTTGGGAATAGGTATATTGTTATTATGCATTTTATTATTATCCTATTGCTGGCATATAACTATGTCTATTCCTTGTGTTATATGCTAGCAATAGTGCAATAATAAAATTATCTATCGGCTAGATTACAAGTGAGGCGCAAATGGACTTGCACTAGCACAATCGTGCTTTTGCAAGCCATTTTTATTTCGCTTATATTACAAGTGGAGCAAAATCATTATTGTGCTAGCGCAATCACCATTTAGGCCATCTCAGAGCTGTGGTTAACTGGTTTGTGAAACCTTAAAGTTGCACAAAACACTTCAAAAATACATCACAAAGTACAGTTACACTCATATCACTTACACTGTCTAATAAAAATTATTTTTAAAAAAATATTGCACAAAAAAAGTTATAAGGGCTCAAAGATTGGAGATCTCGGGTGTTAGAAACAAAAAAGGCAGGCATATGGCTTTATCATTGAGACACATACATATACATTGCTAAATATGTATGTATATATATATATATATATATTTACGTTCAACCCCAAGGAAGAAAACACTTCACTCTCCGGTCTTTTCGTCAATATTTATTTATTATTCACAAAAGTTGTATTACAGCATTCCCAGACGTTTCGACACCTATTGGTGTCTTTTTCAATGGGTATTTGCCAAAATTGTTTTGTCCCAAAAGGCTCCTAACAAACTATTCCTAACCGCTTACCTATAAACCCCCGTATGTGCTCACGTCACTTCCGGTGCCATGGAGGCCGCTCCCCCTTGCGCGTGTCACTGCTCCTTCTCTGCCGCGTGGCTAATTAACATAGCTCCACCTGCGTGTTGACATATATCAACACGTAGTACACCCAAATATGCGCATGTCAGGGGCCAGCAACTCCGATAGCATCGGACTGACGAATAAACGTGTATTATAAAAACTTATCTATCCCATCTATTTATTAAAAAAATGCTATGAAAGCACAAGATAAGACCCTTAATATTTCCTATTTACACAGTGAACCTCATACCCAATTTATTTTGTCAACTATATATCCATTAACTTCATCTCAAGCTTGTTTGTACTAACATAACGACTGTTCTATAGTTGATTATAAAAAATGGTATTGGAAGTGGAGTTACTTGGTTGGTGGGAAACTTATCATAATAACATTCATCCCTAATGGAATAAGGTAGAAAAAACTTTTTGGTCCGCAACAGTACACTATATCATGGAGCTTCTTTGGTTTACAAATGTCCTTATTCCATCCACTCTATACAAATGGGTAATACAGTCCCTCATAATAGAAATGACCTGGATCAAACAATCCTAGACTTCCCATTAAAGGAAAACATTAAAATCCAGTTGTATATTTAGTCCTTTTGGTACTACTGTATCCAGTCGGTAGATCCAGGAGGTTTCCACCTGGAGGAGTTTGGTATTTCTATCTCCCCCAACCATGTCCCCTTTTCGTAACACTTAACCGGGTCGTTGTGGACCAAAATATCCTTTAAATTGGGTGCTCTTTTGTATACCATCCGTGGTGCTTTTGTACGTGTAAAGGGTAAGGTCTTGTCAGAACTCACGATTTCCCAATTCTTCTTTACCGACTCTGATAGAATCTTAGATATGGGGTTGAACGTTGTTATAAAATTGATGTTGTCACTCACATCTTCCACATTCTTCTTCACACCCTGAGGCAGAAGTAATGACTTTTGATCTTGTTGCACCAATTCAGTGTGTACCTTTTTGATCAATTTTCGTCCATAGCCTCGTTGTTCCAATTTATTGACCATTTCTTCCTCTTGGATTCTCCTTGTCTCCGGTATTGTATTATTGCGGACCACTCGCGTAAGCTGAGAGGAGACAACACCTCTTTTTTGATGTCCCGGATGGTAACTTGTGGACAGCAACAAGGAGTTTTTGTCAGTGGGCTTTGAGTATAATGAGGTTGAAAATTTACAACCCTCATCATCATTGTAAATTGTAATATTTAAATCCAAAAATGGTATACTTCTACAATCACAGGAGTACTTAAAACGAATGGTAGAGTCAATGTTATTCAGAGTATCAACCCATTTCTTCAGTGATTCCTCGGACCAAAAAGTTTTTTCTACCTTATTCCATTAGGGATGAATGTTATTATGATAAGTTTCCCACCAACCAAGTAACTCCACTTCCAATACCATTTTTTATAATCAACTATAGAACAGTCGTTATGTTAGTACAAACAAGCTTGAGATGAAGTTAATGGATATATAGTTGACAAAATAAATTGGGTATGAGGTTCACTGTGTAAATAGGAAATATTAAGGGTCTTATCTTGTGCTTTCATAGCACTTTTTTAATAAATAGACGGATAGATAAGTTTTTATAATACACGTTTATTCGTCAGTCCGATGCTATCGGAGTTGCTGGCCCCTGACATGCGCATATTTGGGTGTACTACGTGTTGATATATGTCAACACGCAGGTGGAGCTATGTTAATTAGCCACGCAGCAGAGAAGGAGCAGTGACACGCGCAAGGGGGAGCGGCCTCCATGGCACCGGAAGTGACGTGAGCACATACGGGGTTTATAGGTAAGCGGTTAGGAATAGTTTGTTAGGAGCCTTTTGGGACAAAACAATTTTGGCAAATACCCATTGAAAAAGACACCAATAGGTGTCGAAACGTCTGGGAATGCTGTAATACAACTTTTGTGAATAATAAATAAATATTGACGAAAAGACCGGAGAGTGAAGCGTTTTCTTCCTTGGGGTTGAACGTAAATCTACATTTTTCCACGCAGCACCCTGGCAGATGATCCTTGGAACAGTGAGTGCACTATAACTGTTATTGCTCTCTCTCTCTCTCTCTCTCTCTCTCTCTCTCTCTCTATATATATATATATATATATATATATATATATATATATATATATATATATATATATATTTATGTGTACATATATATAAATGTATTTATATGTATATATATACATATTTACAGACATATATATACACATATAAACACATTAATATATATGTACACATATATAGACATATATGTAAGTGCATTATATCCCTTTGCCATTAAGTAGATGAAAAATACTTATAGGAAATATATTGAGAATTCTGATATATTAACGTGGTAAAAATACCAAGAAGCCAAAAAAGTAAGAGAGAGCTATTTTTACCAAAAAGAATCTCAAACTGAAATTCAAACTAAAGCTTCTTTTTCTAAACTTAATGGAAAGACTGCCAAATGGCTTGCACAAATAGTGAAAGCACGTAAAAAGAAAAATCATATAGCAGCGATTAAAAAGAAGGAAGAGAGACTGGTGTCCAATGAGGACATAATCCAAATAGTTCACACTTTTTTTCAGAAAGTTTATACATGCACGGGAGTGAATGGGGAGGAAAAAGCAGTCTTTTGGGAAAAAATTAAAAAGTGCCAAAGTTATCTAAGGAGAATCTAGATTTTTTAAATACCCCAGTTTCACAGAAATAAATAATTGAAGGGATTCAAGATATGGCTTCAAATAAGGCCCCTGGCCCTGACCAACTGCCAGCAGAATTCTACAAAATCCTGCAAGAGCATATATCTTCAGTTTTGCAAGACTTGTTTAATGAATATTATATAAAAAATAGAAAGTCCTCTCCATACTTTTTCACATCCAGAATAACACTTATACTTAAGAAAGATAAAGACCCAGAATCTCTAGATGCATATAGACCGATTTCTTTATTGAATAATGACTACAAACTATTAACAGCAATAGTGGCTAACAGGCTTAAATACATCTTGGATCCACTTATACATACAGATCAAGCTGGATTTATGGCTGGGAGAAATCCAACAAAAAACATGCGCAGAGTACTCACAATTATTGAAGAGATATGGGCTAATAAATACAAAGTAAGAGATAATAAAGAAGCTGCGATAATAACAATTGATGCAGAAAAAGCTTTTGATTCCTTCACATGGGATCATTTATTCACTTCTATTGAAAAATTTGGCTTAACAGGGCATTTCAAAGAATTTGTTTGAATGATATATACTGATCCAACTTCAAGACTATTAATAAACAGGCAATATTCTCCTAAAATAAATATTTCTAAAGGTACAAGACAGGGATGCCCCTTATCCCTTCTACTTTTTAATCTCGCAATAGAACCACTGGCGATAATACTAAGAAAGGATCTGAAAGGTATTTTTTGGGAGGAAGGAAAGTAGTATTATCACTTTATGCAGATGATTTATTAGTATTTATAGAAAACTCTCAAAAAAGTATTCCTATCTTAATAGATATTATTCAACAATACAGCAAATTCTCCAGCTATAAGATCAACCTTACTAAATCTGAAATTCTCTGGCTACATAAAAAGCAAATAGTATACCCTATACATTATTTAAGGAGGTAGAAGAGAAAATAAAAAATCTAGGTATTATCATAAATAGGAATCCTTCTAAATGGTACGAGATGAATTACAAAAAAGTTTGGATATCGTCCACAAGAGACTTACAGAAATGGGGGGTTCTACCTCTTGGTGTTTCTGCTAAAATACATCTGATTAAGATTCTTCTCCCTAAAATATTATTTCTCTGTCAAAATTTACCAACATTTATAAAAGAGCTAGATCTTAAACAATTCTATTCAAATTGTGTTACATTTTTATGGAAAGGAGGGAAAGCACGTATGGCCTTGAAAAGATTAATGCAGAAAAAAGGAAATGGAGGGCTCAGTTTTCCTAATCTTAAATTGTATAACAGGGTATTCATGGTTAAGATTGCTTGTGACTGGCTAACAGAAAAAGATTTAGTCCCCTATACACAACTAGATCAAAATCTGATATATCCATTCTCGCGGAAAGGTTTACTCCACTTACATCTTAAGAATATACCCAAAGAGGTGGTTAAACTAAAAATAATATGCAATGTGGTGGTGGCCTGGATTAAATATAATAAAGATTTAGATGTTAATAATCGGATATCTCACTATCTTACTATCCAAGGGAATCCAGATTTTATACCTGGAATGGAGCAAAATGTTTTCAAGAAATGGGAACAGAAGGGCTTAACTTATGTCACTCAACTTAAAGACATAGAACTACAGACAATTAAATCTTTTAATGTATTAACACAGTAATTTGCTCTATCCACCAAAGATTTTTATGCGTATTTACAGATTCAGCATTTATTTTTTAACTTACAAGAAAAATATGGGAATGATTGGTCTCTGGGTGTAATAGATTCTAGCATAAATATGTATCAAGCTGGCCTGAACTCAATATCAATATGGTATAATTTAATGATGCAGAAAACAGGACAGGATAATTTAGAGAAAATAAGTATTGCTTCGAGCAAAGAATTTAGAGAGATGTCAGTAGTAGAAGTTACACAAAGTATTAAAAGAGTAGATAAAGCCATTAACTCTATTAGTTGGAGAGAATCTGATTTAAGTATTCTTTACAAGGCATATATGACACCAACAGTTATAGCGAGATGGTCTAAGCAGGATAAGCCGGGCTGTTCCAGATGTAACTTTGTTAAAGCTGATTTGTGTCATTGTTTCTGGACATGCCCTAAGATCCAAACATTTTGGAATAGAGTTAATTATTGGGTGAATAGGTTTCTGAAAAAAAAAAATGTAAATTAGAGGCACAACATATATTTTTTCTATATCCAAATCCAAGGAACGCTAAATATAGGGTAAATGTAGAATTAATTAACACATCCATATTAATTGGGCGAAACGTTATACTGAGATCTTGGAAATCTAAATTTAGCCCAACAATGAAAGAATTTAATAATAAAATATTGGTACAGATGAACATGGAACAATATAATACAAATATAACACAGCAAAAGAGGGTAGCTCTCTTTTTTCAGAAGTGGCTAAAGATATTATTGACACTTCCAGAGAGGGTTCAAAAACAAATAATATATCCCTTTAAAAAATCGGATTATTTCAGTATAGCCTTTCCCCCCCCCCCCCCTCGTTTGTCTGTTTTGTTTTGTGTTGTTTTTGCTTATATGTTGCTTCCCGAGCTTGGTAGTATGAGATTGAGTCTCCCTATGTTGCCAAGATAGATCGTCTTCTCTATTTTTTTAGACTAGGGGGAACTAAACAAAGGTTGTAAATGTATAAAGCTGAACTAAATACAGGATCCTGCGAAATTGAAAAAAGGAAAGAGAAAGAAAGGGGAGGAAAAAGAAAAAGGGGGAGGATAATATAAGGTTTGTTTATGAGTAGAGAATATGCCTCCTTTAGGTTAATTAGGTAAGATTAAGATATGACCTGTATGAGTAAGAATACGAGGCAAGAAAAAAAAAAGGAAAGGAAGGAAACAGGAAAAAAAAAGAGTTGGCTGTATTTAAAACAGTTGTAGGAGTACACTTTCAGATGAGCTAAGTTATTTCTCTATCCCATCCCTCCCTTGGAGGTTGGTTTTTGCTTCTTCCTTTTGTTTTCATAACTTTTTGATAGTTTTTTAGTATGTAAATTTTTAGTATATGTGACAGTTGCAGTAGAAAAAACTGTGTGTTACCGTCTGCTGATACCGTGTGTTATTCACACCAACGGAGATGGTGTGTTTTTCTTTGTTTTTTTTGTGTTAAATTTGGTATTTTAATTTAAAGAAAAAAACAGAAAGGGGAAGAAAAAAACCAACAGGGTGTACACATTGTATTGTTTGAAAGTAAAAATGGAAGCTATCTAAAAGTATAAAAAGCACTGTATCATAGCATAGCATAGACTATATATTTATGTAATTTACATGATTGTGTTTACTGTATAATTATTTATCCGCTGTACACTATGACATTGTCCACTGCATGGGGCATTGTTTTGTGATTTATATAATTGTACCCACTGTTGGTTAATAAAAAATAAAAAAAAAGATGAAAACATGATAAAACATATATATGCAATATTCATATTTAATAAAGATTTTGAACTATATATTTACTGTAAATATTTCACGTACACGCGGAAAAAATGTAATTTTTAACACTCAGGGTTTTAATTTTGTCTTGTGTAATGTATATGGACCTAATAAATCCAATAAAGGATTTTGGGAAAGATTAAAAAGTACCTTACTAAATTTTAGTGGTTAAAAGCTAGTGGTGGCAGGAAATTTTAATATAGCCCCTAGTTCTTGTCTGGATAGGGTTTCTTCTTCTCGGAATAAAGAAATAGAAATAGAGTTGATAAAATTTTTAGAACCTTTTGCTTGGACCTGAATTTGCAAGATATCTGGCGTCTCCAAAACCCTAACCACTCGTGTGAATAAAAAAAACCATCAAAACATTTCCTGAATTGATTTATTTATGGTGATGGATAATTTAAAGGGACTAGACATGAATGCAGATATCAAGGATATTTCCATTGCAGGGATTTCTCTGCTAATACAGTTCAATCCACAATCCCATTTGAGGTAGATAATGTACATTTTATTAGCTGGTTGAAAGAAAAATGGAAAGAATATCATCATAATAATAAGACATCTGAAACTAAACCTGAGATCTTCTGGGAAGCATTCATAAGAGGTGAAATAATTGCTTATCTATATAGATGGAAAAAGAGATATAACGCAAGGGAGACTCAACTTGCGAATCAGGTTAGGAACAGCTATAAAAAAAAAAAATCTATGCGCTTAAGAAGAGCAAACAGAAAAAAAACCTGTGACAAGAAGAAGCAAAAACATCAAATGGTAGTATTTAGTAAAAGTATGCAAAGAAGACTAATTTGCTGCCTTGCAAATTTGATCAAATGAAGCCTCATTCTTGAAAGACCAAGAAGTAGTCACTGACCTAGTAGAATGAGCAGTAATTTGCTGCAGCTGAGGCTGACTTTCCTCCAAATAAGCTTTGTGAATCAAAAGTTTTAACCAAGAGGCTAAAGAAACAGAAGAAGTCTTTTGATCCTTCCTAGGATCAGAAAAATGAACAAACTGGAAGTTTGTCTAAAATCCTTAGTAGCATTAATATAATATTTTAATGCCCTAACAGCATCCAAGTAATTCAAAGATCTCTCAGAAGAATTCTTAGGATTAGTACAATCTCTTTGCTAAAGTTCTCTGAAGAAACAACATTAGGCAAAAAAATAAAAGACATTCATAAAACAGCCTTATAAATCCTGATAAAAAAAGTCAGATAAGGGGGCGGAGCCAACCGCAGTGCTGAGTGGAGGCATACATCTAGAGCTCCTGGCCCTTTTCTAAAATTAAAGTTTATTACCCTTTTAATTTGAGTCATATTTGGGTCCAAACAAGGATATTAACTAATCCTGACAACATACACTGCCTTTGGAAGCATTCTTTTACACCTCTGGGGAAATGCCGGTGCAGCACTACTGACTGCTGCATGCTTCCATAGACCCACACTCTACAGGCTCCGGAGGGTCAGGGATCCACTCCGGAGCACCAGCACCTGAATAAAAGCAGTCACTCTTTGCAAGCTTCCTCCTCTACAATCCTGCCATCCGCTGACACAGCTGAATGAGGCCAGAGGAGTGCCTCTTCAAATCTCTTTTTCCCTGATCCTTACAGATCTGGAGCACCCCTAGTTTTGAACTTGGGTCATTGACTCTGGCCTCTCAGACCTGGAGGACCCTATGGATGTCCTTCAATATCTATGTTAATGGATTGCCTCACAGTACCAGAGTTAACAGCAATGGACTTCCAAATTATGACTCTAGATGCGACTGCAGAGGACTTAGTGTTTGTATTTGTTTTTGCTGTTCTTGTTTTTCTCTATCCTCAACTACATGATCCTGTTTCATTATAGGAACCTTGGGACATCCTGGAAGATAACTCGACCCTGGCATTTCCCCTGCAAGAGTAAGAGGAGGGGAATGCTGGTTTCAGTGCCCCCTCCAAAAATATTATGTTACGAATGTTTAAGTGATGTTACTGTTACTGTTTGAGTTGACTTAAATGGTTAAAATGGGCACATAGCTAAGAGACCACAACATTAGACCTCAAGGCCTTTAGCATACTTTTAGAGTATGTCTACTTGGTTCCCCTCTGATTTTATCTTGTAGACTTCTCCCAGAGGTCTGGCCCCAAAGATTAAACACTCCACTTAGCGTAATGACTGCCCGTCCTTCAAGTCGGGGGGGGGGGGGGGCTGGTGAGGAAGATATAGGGGTCTCATCACCTCAGTATTTTGGCTTAATTCATCACCCTTAGTCTTACTCAACTTAACTCCCCTCCTAGCTTAGTGGTCACCTCTTCTTTCAAAAGATCAAGGGGAGAAGGATAGGGGAAAATAAACAAAGGCTCCAGCACTCTAATGCCCAGATTTAAAAACTTATTCTTAAGATGCCCTAGATCTAATAACCCTTTTTATTGTTATCATGCTGTTATATGTCTTTAATGTTATGTTACAACAGGAATTCAATTGTATTAAAGATAGCAGGTGCTCAGTGTTTGCTGCACTAATGGTCCATTAAGAACGCCCATCCCCACACCTTGGTTCGCCTTATTGGGCCCATATGTCCCGATGACTGCAAAGTCAGCCCTACCTAATCTACCTCTGATGCCTTTGGCACTTCCCCCCCACATTTGGATTTGCTTTATCTTTGCTTCTTAGGGAAGCACAACACAGATATTGGCTGTGTTTTTCTACCACAGACCTTTCTTATCACCACATATTAGAAGCATTTCACTATTGAATTGAGTCTACGTCGCACCATCTGCAGTAACCAGTACTGCAGAATATAAAGAACATTACCTAGCTTTTTTACCTCCCCTCCCTCCACCTAGTTCCCCAAATCCCCCCCCTCCATTTATTTTCTCTCTCTCTGCTGTTGTCTGGCATGGCTATCAAATTTGCTACTTTGAATACCCAAGGCTTGAACTTACCTACAAAGAGGAGCCTTCTCCTCCGATTCCTTTTAAAAAGTAGAGTGGGAGTTGTCTTTCTCGAGGAAACCCATTGGCCCCGGGGCTCCTTTTTCATGAAGAAATCCAAACTTTTTCCAACTTGCCTGTCGGCCTCTCACCCAAAAAAAAGAAGAGGAGTCACTATTGTGGTCCACAAGTCAATTACATGTGAAGTACAGCACGTAGAAAGAGACCCAGAGGGCAGGTACCTGCTGGTGGTTTGTACCTTGGACGGTGTTCAGTACACCCTAGCTTCGTTGTATGCCCCAAATGTTGGCCAGCTTGCCTTCCTGAAATCGGTTCTTCCCCTGATAGACCAATTAAACAGAGATACTCTCCTGATAGGCGGGGATCTGAACATAGTGTGGGACCCAGTCTTGGATAGGAGACCTTACAAACATAAACCCATAGACCCCGTAGCTAAAAGGGCCTCAAGTCAGTTTAGATCCTTAATGTACCATTATGGTTTGTATGACACATGGAGATGTATGTCCCCCTTGGAGAGAGACTTCACTTTCTATTCAAACCCTCACCTCTGCTACTCAAGAATTGACTACCTGTTGAGTCATTCCCCCCTTCTGGACATGCTTTCCTACCCTTCTATTCAGTTGTGCCCATGATCGGACCATGATATGGTCTCCATCTCCTTGGTGGATGCCAATCCTCGGGGATCCCCTCCCTCGTGCTGGAGGTTACACCCCTCGTTAATTTCTGGGCCGGCCGGAGTTGAAACCTCTAAGGTTATCTACAATTTTCTGTCCACCAATGATAACACTTTAACAGACGACCTTGTGCTTTGGGCAACCCTGAAGGCGTTCATGAGGGGCCACTTTACAAGCCTCAAAAAATCGTAGACTTATGGGAAAGCCCCTCACTCAACTATACTCAGAGCTATGTTCACTAGAAAAACATAATAGAGGAGGCCCGTCGAAACTGATGGCTGAACAGATAGCAGCCATAAGATCCAAAATTAATGTAATTGAGGAAAAAAGGGTACAATCAAATCTCCTGGCCCTTAAACAATTATACTACTATAAAGGTAACAGAGCCGATAGACTTCTAGCCCATAAGCTCCGTACTCGTACACAACAATGTAGAATCCCATCTATTAAATCTCAAAATGGGCCTGTATATGCCCCAAAAGACATAGCAAGTGCATTTGCACAGTACTATACTGCATTGTATCATTTAGATTCCTCCCCGGGAACCCTAGGGCCCCAAAACCGCAGATTGAACAGTTTCTGTCTTCACTTCCCCTCCCAGTCCTATCCGTGGATGATTCCCAGTATCTCTCTGGCCCACTGACCACCGAAGAACTGCAACAAGAGATCTCCTCACTTCAGTTAAGCAATGCCCCGGGACCGGACGGTTTCACCACTCTGTTTTATAAGACTTATTCCCAACAACTGATACTTCTTCTCACCAGATTTTTCAACTCCACTTTTAACACAGGAAAACTTCGTCCAGAGTTACTTGAGACCTCCATCATAACTCTACCTAAAGAGGGGAAGGATCATTCCCTATGCGAGAGTTATAGGCCGATTTCTTTAATAAATGTGGATGTAAAGCTCTATGCGAAAATATTGGCCACAAGATTAAATAGGTTTCTCCCAGAATTAGTAGGCCCGGACCAGGTCGATTTTATCCCAGGCAGGCAGGGCCCTGACAATACGAGACGCCTCCTGAATATATTCACTGAGGCTTCAGACATGGAAATTCCCCTTCTTGCCCTGTCAATGGATGCTGAGAAAGCATTCGACAGGGTGAGATGGGACTATATGTTCTCAACATTGCTTGCGTTTGGCCTCCCAGAACCCTTCATTACCACAGTGAGATCTTTATATTCTTGTCCCACGGCAAAGGTAAGAGGTTTAGACTTTTGTTCAGGCGCAGTACAGATCACTAACGGCACAAGACAGGATTGTCCCCTGTCTCCGCTGCTGTTTGCCCTAGCTATTGAGCCATTGGCTGTTGCAATACGGATCTCAACTCAAATAAAGGGACTAGTTCTTCACGACACCCCCCAGAAACTAGCCCTCTACGCAGATGATCTGATTCTTTTTATTACAGACCCGGAGGAATCTCTCCCTGCTCTCTTTGACCTCCTAGACAGGTTCAGCAGCTTTTCTTACTATAAATTGAATTTAAGTAAAACCGAAGTATACCCCTAAATCTACACGACTCTGTATTAAAATCCCTTAAGAAAAAATATAAATTTCACTGGTCTTCATCGGGTCTCAGACACCTTGGGGTGCTCCTCTCTCATGACACTGGCTTAGTTCTGTCTAAAAACTTTCACACCTACCTCTCACAGCTCCAAATAGATCTATGCTCCAGAAGATACGATGAAATCTCCTGGTTCGGGAGAATAGCCACAGTAAAAAAGATGTGGCTTCCCAAACTAACATACTTTTTCCGTTGTTTACCGATAAAGGTCCCACTTTCATTGCTAAACAAGTTTCAAGTGGTGATCAACCGGTATATATGGAACAGGAAGAGGCCCCGAATCACAACCTCTTTGTTACAACGCCCAGTCCTGGACGGTGGTCTAGGTCTTCCGAATATAAGGCTTTATTATGAGGCCGCCCTTCTATCCCATATTTCTGAATGTACCACAAAACAGGTCGCCCCCCGCTGGCTGAAACTGGAGCAGTCCTCCTTACCGGCCCACCTTACACTTATGGATCTTTTATGGATCCCACCCCACTGCGGCTCGGACTTCCCAATTCAAAACAAAATCATCTTGCATTGCAAGAACTCCTGGCTATGCCTTCGCCAACACAATCTGGTCTCCCCACACCCCTCTCCCAGTCATTCTATATCGGGCCTCCTACTAGGTCTTCCACTTGCAGGTCCAGCAGTTCATCGTGCCCTCTCTATTCTCAAAATTACAGACCTCTTTTCAGGATGAAATCCAAATTCACTTGAGGACCTGGTCCATAACCATGCTATCCATCCCAAGTTCAGATTTGATCTCCTGAGACTTTTTTCCATACTGAAATCGTGGGGATTCACGAGCACCCCGCCTAGGCCACAGACACAATGGGAGATTCGGATATCTACGGACTGCCATCACATCTCCCCCTTGTCCTCCCACTACCAAATTCTTTTTGATGCTTCCAAACTTACTAAAACCCGACAGATGGAGGACTGGGAGAGGGACTGGAGGGTGGAGCTGTCTGAGGAGGAATGGTCTGATGCAATCCAGCATACCAAATCGTCAATTTATTGCTTGACACTGTACAAACTGTTCTATAAGTTACTAACCAGATGGCATTACGTTCCCTCAAAGCTACACAAAATGTTCCCGGGCAGCTTCCCCCTCTGTTGGAGAGGCTGTCAATAGATAGGCGATTAGGCATGTTTGGTGTGTCTGCCCTATCATTGTCCCCATGTGGAGCTAACTAGAGGTGTTGTGTTGCCGACTGGGACTGGTGACGTCCCTGCCCCTGGAAAGAGCTCTGGTTCATGCTGGTCTCTGACCCCTCTCTGCCCCCAATCGTGCTCTTTTGATAATGATCACAATGGCGGCAAAACTCTTAATTGCCAGAAACTGGAAAAAACCTGACACCCCTAACTGGCAGGTCCCGATTCAACTTATTTCCTACTTTCGGTCTATGGAGAGTTACGTATACACTTCTCGCCAACAAATAGACCTGTACGCTATGATCTGGGAGCCCTGGAACTCACTGGGGAAGGGCAAGGTTCTCTCGATGTAATTGTAAGACAGCTGGCATCAACAATAGACTGTTCCAGCGGGGAGGGGACTGTAACATTTCCCCCTCCCAGTATCTGGTAGTCTGGCAGGTTATAAATGTGTGTTGGTTTGTTTGGTTTTTTTGTTGTTGTTTTTTTTTTTTTCTCATCCCCCCCCCTCACCTACTACCCCCCCTACCCTATCCCCTTCACGAGAATTGCCCATCCAATTAATGTCAAATGGACTTTAACTCCCCCTAGGTATGTGTGAACACCCCATAGTGCATAATAGTACATCAATCTTCCTGTTTATTTGCTTCCTCAATTTAGGTTATACATTTTTGCTCTGATTAAAAGGGAAAAAAAGAGAAAAAAAGTAGAGAAATGAAAAGGAAACAAAAAGAGAAAAATTGAATAACTCATCATCTGGTTGTTACGTTTTACTGGGTCGACCTCCTTGGGTTTGGATTTTTGTTTGAGGTATGCCTGAGGCTAAACTCAGAAGGAGGTCTCCCACGTTGATGTAGTTTTTTTATATATATATATATATATATATGCATTGCAATACTTGTATATTTCTCTGTGACTGAATTTAATAAAAATTATTCTTTAAAAAAAAAAAAGTCAGATAAGGAGGTTTACAAGAAAGAGCAGATAACTCAGAAAATAGCCAAAAGAAATAACACTTTCCAAGGCAGTAGTTTAATGTCCAATTTATGCATAGGTTCAAAAGGAGAAGCCTGCAAAACCCTTAACACCAGGTTAAAATTTAATGGAGGAGAAATAGACTTGATAGGTTTAATACGAACCAGATCCTGAACAAAACTATGAACATCAGGAAGATTAGCAATCTTTCTGTAAAACAAAACGAAAAGAGAACTGGCAGATAGGCCTTTATCTACACCATCCTGCAAAAACTGCAGAATCCTAGGAGTTCTGACAGAATTCCAGGAAAAAACATGATTTATACACCATGAAATAAAGGCCTTCCAGACCATGTGATAGATTTTTCTAGTTAAATGCTTACAAACCTATGCCTAAGGACTAAGCGTTCAATTTCCATGCCATCAAGTTCAGAGACTTGAGATCTGGAGGGAAAAATGGACCTTGAGATACAAGGTCTGACTGTAGAAGAAGAGGCCTAGGAGTGCAACTGGACATCTGAACCAGATCTGCATACCAAGTCCTGCGAGGCCAAACTGGGGCAATCAGGATTACTGACGACTTCTCTAGCTTTATCTTGGAAACCAATCTGGGAAGAAGAACCAGAGGCAGAAACAGATAAGCAAGCTGAAAAGACCAAGGAACTACTAGAGCATCCACTAATTCAGCCTGAGGATCCTTGGACCTGACAAAGTACATGGGAAGTTTGTTTTTCAAATGAGATGCCATCAGATCTATCTCTGGGAGACCCCAAAGATCCACAATCTGACTTAACACATCCTGGTAAAGAGACTATTCCCCTGGATGTAGTGACTGATGTTTGAGAAAGTCTGCTTTCCAGTTGTTCAATCCTGGAATATGAATGGCAGAGACCAGACAAGAATTGGCTTCTGTCCAGGAGAGAATCTGAGACACCTCCATTATTGCCAGGGAACTGTGAGTTCCCCTCTGATGGTTGATTTAAGCTACTGCTGTGGCATTGTCTGTCTGGAAAAGATAGACGAGACTCCCTTTTTAACAGATGCCAAACTTGAAGGGCCATGTAAATTGTACTGATTTCTAGAACATTGATTCGTAACCTCGCCTCCCAAGGATTCCAAACTCCCTGTGCTGTCAGAGACCACAAACAGCTCCCCAAATTGAAAGACTTGCATCTGAAGTGATCACAGTCCAGGTAGGATTAGCAAAAGAAGCCTTCTGAATAATAAACTGATGACCCTGACACCAAGACTGACTTACTGGGATGCAAAAATACCCTTTTAACAACTGTGTAAAATTCCTGCACCATTGACACAGCATATACAAAGCTGAAGAGGCCTCATGTGAAATCCAGCAAATGGAATGGCATCTAAGGCTGCAATCATGAGACCTAGGACTTCCATACACAAAGCCACTGAAGGAAACAAGAGAGACTGAAGGTTCAGACAAGCTGACACCAATTTTAACCTTCTCTACTTTTAGAGAAAGACTCATAGATACTGAATCTATTTGGAAACCCAAGAAAATTACCTTTGTCTGAGGAACCAAAGAACTATTTTAGAAAATTGATCCTCCAACCATGCTGTTGAAGAAACAAGAATAGTCGGTTAGTATGAGATTCTGCTAAAGGAAAAGATGGAACTTGAACCAATATGTCATCCAGGTATGGAAACACTGAAATACCCTGAGACCAGATCACACACAAAAGGACATTCAGAACCTTTGCGAATATTGTTGGAGCTGTAGCCAGACCAAATGGAAGAGCAACAAACTGAAAATGCCTGCCCAGAAAGGCAAACCTCAGAAACTTAAAATGATGTCTGTGAATAGGAACATGAAGGTAAGCATCCTTTAAAATTATTGTGGACATAAACTGACCTTGCTGAACAAAAGGCAGAATATACCGGTTAGTTTCCATTCTGAAAGATGGAATCCTTACAAACCTGTTCAGACACACAGATCTAGAACTGGTCTGAAAGTACCTTCCTTCTTTGGAACAATGAAGAGGTTTGAATAAAATCCTACCCCATGTTCCTGTAAAGGAACTGGCACAATGACTCCCATATCTTCCAGGCTGAATAAAAACTTGAGCTTTTACAGGATTCCTTGGAACATTGGAAAGAAAAAAACTTCCTCTGGGAGGCCTTGTTCTGAATTCGATATCCCTGAAAAACAATATTCTGAACCCAGGGATCTGGAACAGACTGAAACCAATCCTCCTGATAGAAGCTTAATCTGCCCCCTACAAGAACTTCTGGATTGGGGGCGGCACCTTATGCAGTTTTGGTAGGAGGAATAGATTTCTTACCCTGTTTTGACTTGTTCCAGTTAGCATTAAGTCTCCAGACTGAACTAGAGGAACCTTGATTTTGAGCAGAGGAGTTATTTGGATTTCCCTCTAGACTTTCTGTCTTGAGGTAGAAAAGCCCCTTTACCTCCAGTAACAGTAGAAATAATAGAATCTAAAACAGAACCAAATAATTTCTTCCCCTGAAAGGTATGAGACAATAATTTAGATTTAGACACAGAGGTCTAGATTACGAGTTCAGTGCAAAATTGTGCTTTTGCGCTCCACTCAGTAATACCAGCACTGTAGCACACGCAAATCAGTGCTAGTGTTGCCTGGAAGCATTGCGCTCACAAGAGCGCGCTTCCATAGGCTCCAATAGGATCCTCGTTCTGATGCCGGGAGACACAACAAAGAATCTAATGCAGCGCAGGGTTGCAAGTTGTGCAGTGTTGGGCAACAAATTTAAAACATATATGTATATGAATATATACATTTTTTATTTATGTGTTTATATGTATGTATACACATATTAACACATATATATGTATATAAGCATATACATGTATATTTGCTGTTGAAAACACAGTCCTCATAGACCACTATGTAAAGGCACTTTTCAGTGCCGTTTTGTTACACCAAACATACCTTCACTTTAACCACTTTTAACTGCATTCGTGCAGTTTTTTTTTTTTTTTTTTTACAAAAAATAAAGATGCTCATATTTTTTTTATACAAGGAACTGTACACTTTATTATGGGGATAATTTGGGGACATTTTTTTAATCAACCAGAGGTCTGACCTCTGGTTAATTGCTCTTTGCGCAAAGTGCTACAGCAAGCTCACGGTAGCATTAACCAGCCACTTGTAATGGCTGGTTATTTAACTTGCACCCATAAACAAGCAAATTTGCCCCTTTATGGGTGCACGTTAAATATCACTCCACTTGTAATCTAGCCCGATATCAGCAGATAAGTATTTAAGCCACAAGTCTCTCCTGGCAAGAACTGCAATAAGACATGCTTTTGACATTAATTTTCATAATATCAAAAACAGCATTACAAATAAAATAATTGGCACCCTGAAGCAAACCCAATAGATTTAAACTAACAGACCTCTTGTATGAAAAGATTCTAACTTTCTTTCTAAAGGGTCCTTAAAATAAGTATTGCCTTCCAAAGGAATAGTAGTATGTTTAGCCAAAGATGAAATGGCCCCATCCACCTTGGGAATTGTTTCTCATTAATCTAAATAAGCAGCAGGTAAAGAATATAACTTTTTAAATCTTGCAGAAGGAGAAAAAGATAGCTAAGACCATCATGTCAGAGACAGCATCAGGCACAGAGAAAACCTCACGAGGAATAACAGTCTTAAAAATTTAATTTAAACTATTACAAGGCTTGTTACAATAAACTTTATGATCTTTAACCCCTAAAGTAGACCTCTTTAAAAGAGAATGAATATGTTCAACTTTAAACAAAAAAGAGAAAATGGCAGGTTCAACATCAGATGAGGAATCCTCATCCCCAGAGGAAACTTCACCATCTGAAGACATAACAATATCTCTGGTTTCAGAGCACATAGAAATTGTAGAAGGTAAAATCTGAACTGACTTTTTATGCTACGGAGAGCAGCCAACGCTTCAGAAACTTCAGCCTTGATAACATTTTTTCATCGCAGGAGGCACCACATCAGCATTATCCTGCAATGAACAAACAGTAGGTGAATGTGTACCAAGAGAAATAGCATTAGCTTGGTCTGATTGCATTAACAAATCTAAACATGAGCCACATAAATGAGATGGAGAAGGCACTTCAGCTCTCTGACAATAAGCACACCTAAAAATGGTAGAAAGGTGTTCAGGAGACTCCGAAGCGCGGGTAAACTATAGTAAAACTAACAGGGGGTGCGCTTACCCGACAGGCGTGTGGGAAAACTATACAAGACTAAAAGGACGAACGCTAATCTGATAAGTGTTAACATACCATGCGCAACCCCAACGTGCATAAACCAGAGGCCAACAAGCGAAAAACAAAGCGCACCAAAAAAAAAAAAAAAAAAGCAAGCGAATAGTGAAAAAGGATCTGCCCCAGGACCATATATATTAGCAAACATATTTATATAAACTTTAAAAAAAAAGTGCTCAGAAAGTAGCTAAAGGAGTGTCTATATGTTAAAGGGACAGTCTAGTCCAAAATAAACTTTCATGATTCAGATAGGGCATGTAATGCAATTTACTTTTATCACCAAATTTGCTTTCTTCTCTTGGTATTCTTAGTTGAAAGCTTAACCCAGGAGGTTAATTGTAACTTAGGTTAGGATTTATTTTACAGGCAAATTTGTATTTATTTTAACTAGGTAGCTATTAAATAACTATTTAATAACTATTCTACCTAGTTAAAATAAATACAAACTTGCCTGTAAAATAAAAATAATTCTTAAAATAGCTACAATGTAATTATTAATTATATTGTAGCTATCTTAGGGTTTATTTTATAGGTAAGTATTTAGTTTTAAATAGGAATAAATTAGTTAATAATAGTAAATTTATTTAGATTTATTTAAATAATATTTAAGTTAAGGGGGTGTTAGGGTTATGGTTAGACTTAGGTTTAGGGGTTAATAACTTTATTATAGTGGCGGCGACGTTGGCGGCGGCAGATTAGGGGTTAATACATTTAATAGGCTATGTGGGCTATGGCAGTTTAGGGGTTAATACTAGAATAGGTTTATTGCGTTGTGGGCTATGGCGGTATAGGGGTTAATAGACTTTATTAGTTATTGTGGTGGGGGATTGCGGTTGACAGATAGATAGACATTGCGCATGTGTTAGGTGTTTCTTTTTTGCAGGCATTTTCGGGAGTTACGGTGCTCCTATACTCAGCGCAAGGCTTGCTACAGCTGCCTTTTATGGGGAGGTCAAAATGGAGTAAGATTTCTCAATTTTCGCCACGTAAGTACTTGCGCTGGATATTGGATACCGATTTACAACGCGGTCCCATGTTAGCCTATGGGAGTAATAATTGCAAGAGACGGGTTAAATATACGTGCGTAACTTGTATGCTATGCCGTATATGTAATACCAAAATCACGTAAAATCTAGCGCTGGAGGATTTTGCGGGCAACGCTGCATATGTAATGGGGCCCTTGGGGTTTGGGACTCTTTGCCTCCTCCTAGTGGTATAGAAGAGTAATGCCCAAGAGTTAAAGATTGTGGACTCTCACAACCTGTATGAAAGAAACAAAAAAGCTAATTTTTTCTTGTAGCAACCCCATTTTTACCAATGTCTTGTAATCTAGCCCACAATAAACAAATACGTGATTATTACAATGAATGTTGATGCCGTATAATGTATTAATAAAACAGTAAATAGTCCTGACTGCTTATTTGGTATGACATTAATTGTAGAGATAATAGCTATAATTAATATGAAACAAAATGGTGGTTATTGTATTAGTAATCAATACCAAATAAACATGGTAAGGACATTAATATCAGGGGCTAGTAAATCTGTGTACATCAAGCATTATTGCATTGTGCTAAGTAATCATTATAAATGCAGTACAATGACTTTAAGCACTTTTGAATGCCTGAAAGTTTAAATGCATGCACAATTACAAATGAAAATAAAAAGCATTGCAGCTGATGCAGTTATGTAAAATTAAGCTAAGTATAAAAAATAAATGTTACATGTAATCTCCATAACTGAGCCATAACTGGCTTCATGTGTCAAAATTAAAGGGATTTTGTTTAATGTGCATACGACTGTAATGTGAAATCTTTCTATTATCTCCATAGTCGGCTTTTTATTTCTCTGACACCCGAGATCTCCTATCTTTTAGCCCTTAAAACATTTGTGTGCAATGCTTTTTTAAATAATTTTAATAGACAGTGTTAATATTAGTGTAAATGCACTTTGTAATGTGTTTCGTTATGTTGCGGAAAACTGTTAACTACAGCTCTTTGAGCACAGAAAGGATTGTTGCGTAAAAGGCGATTTTTCAAAACTTGTAATAGCTGCGCAATGGAAATTGATTGCGAAAAGACCATATTGTGCATGGAAAACTTGTAATCTTGCCAATGACATCAGTCAAAAAACACATTAATAGACACCATTACATTAAAGGGACATAAAACCCCAAATGTTTCATGATTCAGACAGAACATCCAATTTTAAACAACTTTCTAATTTATTTCTGTTATCTAATTTGTTTCATTTTCTTGGTATGCTTTGCTGAAAAGCATACATAGGTAGGCTCAGGAGCAGATATGCTTTACTGGAAGTGAGCTGCTGATTGGTGACTGTACTTATGTGCCACTTCTCAGTGGCTTATCCAATGTATTCAGCTAGCTCCCAGTAGGACATTGGTGCTCCTACAACAAACGATACTGCATATTACAAGTTGAAACTAACCAGACAGTGAAATATTACGTATAAAATATTTTACAAAAATTAATAAAATTATTAAAGGGACATTGTACATTAGATTTTTGTTGAATAAATGCTTTGCAGCTGATCCATTTATATAGCCCATCTAATAGTGTTCTTGTAACAATGTACAGTCTTGCTTATTTTTTAAGAACATTGTGCTGATTTCCAGACTCCTAACCAAGCCCCACAGTGTCAGATGTATACGTGCGTTTACAGATTCATGCTGGCTTCTGTTTATGTGTTCTGTCTTTTCATATGCAGGGGAGGGAGAAGTGTCTGCTTTTCTTGTTTTCCCAGCCCCTTTCAGTGGGTGTCCCAAACTAACCTCATTAACAGTGATAAACTGGGAGCTTCTAAGAAGGTTTTTAAAAAGGTTTTATACTGGATTTTTATATCAGTATCTGTGCATATTCTTCTTTATAGTAGTGTCTATTACATGCAGTTTTTTAGAATATATTAATTTTTTACAGTTTTAAGAATTGTTATGCTTTTTTAAAAAATATTTTATATGTAACATCTCAATAAAGTACATTACGATTACTAAGTTTTCATGTGCGCTAACTCGACCGCATTAAAATCTAAATCATGAAACCTGATGCACAAAAAGCATATTTTCTGTGGTTTGTTCTCAGGGGAAGAGGTTATACACCCTAATTTTAATTTTAAGTTAGAATATAAGATGTGTGCTTTTGGGTAACATTGCTACTCTTTTTATATAGTTTTCTACATTAAAAGTTACATTTTATATTGATGTAGCCATTCTCTGTTCTATTTACTGTAATCAAGTGAGTGCTTATGTAAGGTGTTTCTTTTCTCTTTCTATAATATATTACAGTAACTAGCATGTCAGATAGAGGCTCTTTACTGTAAACCAATAAGGGACTGTATTGCATATATGTGGGTGTAAAACATGTAGAGACAATACTGACCACAAATGAGTTAAAGTACCCCATTTTTAAAGAATATGGAGGGTTGTTTAACATACTGTAAGGAATAGGAGGCATAAATCACTCTTATTAAAATAGAAATAAAACCTGTGCCAGAACTAGCAGTCCTTACAATGCTGGACAAAGGGCAATGGGTGTGGTTAATATGTAAGTTGTACGAGCAGTTTGTGGAACTGTGCCAGAATTCTTTAAATAAAAATAAAAGATGTAAGGTTCATTAAAGCCCATTTTGAGGGACATAATGTAGCTGCAAAACATGTGTATTTGGCCTCATTTGAGCACCAAAATAGAAGAGTGATATATATATATATATATATATATATATATATATATATATATATATATATATATATATATATATATATATATATATATATATAAAGAAATATTAACATTAATGGGACCACCTAAGTACACAGCTGTTCTGTACCCCACACCTAGTGTGTATTGACCTCATATTTACATCATTGGTGAAGTTTCACAAGGACAAGATACATGTTAGTAAATATTACCTAAAAGGTCCATAGGTATTCAGGACTGCATTCTACTTAATACATGGAGGCAGGTCAGACAAGAGCTAGACGCACATGGGATGTCCTTGACGGGACAAGGCAAGCTTAAGATGTTAATATGCAATCAAATATACTATTAATGGTAGCCAGGGGCAGTGCCCTTAGTGGCCACCCTGATACAACTCAGGTGTGGTCACGAGGTGCCCAGGAGGGGACTTTAAGCCGGTCTCCCAACTCAGAAGTCACCCTAGTCAAATAAATCTACAGAAAGCAGTGCCAGTCAATTGACATGTTAAGCCCATGAGGATGGAGAGTTCCCAGTCTGTGAATCCATTTAGCTTCCAATTGTTATAGTTTCTTATTGTGTTCACCTCCCCTCCTTTATCATTTATTTACATTATCGTGCACTGGTATTACAAAGTTGAGCGCTAATATTGCTTGTACACAAGCGATAGTTAGTGATCCACTTGTAATCTATCCCAAAATGGATAAACATTACCATACTACTGATACAATTGAACTGGGTCATTATGGGTATACTGAGCCAATATGTAGGATGTGATATTTATATGCTAAATACTATATAACTGTTTGTTTCTTTTACATTTCAGAAATTGTAAAAAATGTGTTTTTTAATTTTGTCCTAGAATGAAGATTAACAATTTGGGATATTAATATCTTGCAGAAGAAAATGGCCTTCTTCCATTTACAAAAGTGGGTTTAAACATCTCTTCTCACATTTCTCACATTTTTGCTAAAGTTCCGCATTGAAACTATTGAGACACTTTAATGACACCAAACTGCAATTTCTTACTGTAGAGAATGGGATAGAGAAATGTCTAAAGCGACATGAAACCCAAAACTTTTATTTCATGATTCAGATAGAGAATATCATTTAAACAACTCTCCTGTTTACCTCTATTATCAAAATTAGCTTCATTCTCATGGTATCCTTTGTTAAAGAAGCAGCACTGTACTAATGGGAGCTTGCTGAACACATTAGGTAAACCAATGACTATGCATATATGTGCATCCACCAATCAGTAGCTAGTTCCTGAACCTACCTAGATATGCTTTTCAACAAAGAATACCAAGATAACAAAGCAAATAAGATGAACTATACTCGAAAAAAGTTTAAAATTGTCCTGAAACATGATAATTTTATTTTGCCTTTACTGTCCCTTTAAAGTCATCAGTGTTGTGTATGACACAAATAATGTCTTCCCAAACACAATACACACCACTGCTTTACTTATACTTTATTTTGTCACAGCTCTGTTTTATATATTAAGTTCTGTTACAAGCTCTCAGTGACAATCATTTCATTTTTTAATAAATACTTTAAGATAACGTTTCCTGTTGAGATTTGCAATTTGTTACAAAGCATTTTCACTTCCCCACATGGGTAAGTACCTTTGTAAGTAGAGATGTATTTGCATAATATGCACAGGTTTCCCTTTTGTGCTCGGCGTTCTTTTCTATGAGGTTGTGTTAATAAAGAGTCTGAAGAACAGTATCCAGGTTGTGCCTGGGGATTCATTATGAAATGCTTTAGAGATGGGTTACAACTCATACATTAGTAAGTAGTATTCCCTGTACAGTGTAGCTGGATAATTAAAGACATACTTCACTGTTGAATATACTTTTGACTTTTTGAGGTGATATATTTTGGGACATCAAAAAGAAATGACTAAAGAATTTGAAGT
Source organism: Bombina bombina (assembly GCF_027579735.1). NCBI lineage: Eukaryota > Metazoa > Chordata > Amphibia > Anura > Bombinatoridae > Bombina > Bombina bombina. The sequence goes on from NC_069501.1 coordinate 1,002,238,089, forward strand.
TATTTTTGGAAACTTGTCATTTGGAAGATATGTTTGTTTAATTAGTTTAAGCACTTTGTTTTTATCACTGGTCTGTGTGTGTTTCACTTTAAGAAAAAATTGTATAATTTTTAGTTCGCTATAGATCATTTGTATTTTTTGTGCAATTGCTATTAGTGACTCTATGGGCAGTGAGCTGCTAAACTGAAATTGACCTACTTGTTCAACAAATGTGGTCTTTGCCAGGCTCTGCAACAAAGAGAGGTCACATCAAACTGAATTTGAATTGCTTAGCAAATTAAAGCATCACTAAATACAGAAGAATTAAACAATTGACAAATGCACAATAAAAATAGACAATGCAATAGCACTTACTTTATCATGTGACAGACGTCATCCAATCACAAAACGTATATACTGTGCACTTTTGCACATGCTCCGTAGAAGCTGGAGCCTCAGAAAGTATGCAAATAAAAATGATGTGCACGTTTTGATAATGGGAGTATATTGGAAAGTTTATTTTTTTTTTATTTCATGCTTTGTCTGAATCGTTAAATTTTAATTTTGACTTTAGTGAAAACCAAATTTTTTCTTTCATGATTTAGAAAGAACATGCAATTTTAAACAACTTTCTAATTTACTTCTATGATCTAATTTTTCATTCAATTTATATCCTTTGCTGAAAAGCATATCTAGATATGCTCAGTAGCTACTGATTGGTGGCTGCACATAGATGTCTCGTGTGATTGGCTCACCCATATGCATTGCTATTTCTTCAACAAAGGATATCTAAAGAATGAAGCACATTACATAATAGAAGTAAATTGGAATGTTGTTTAAAATTGTATTCTTTACCTGAATTATGAAAGAAAAAAATTGGGTTTAGTGTCCCTTTAAAGCTAATAATCACTCAAGCTGAATGAAATGTTGCCCATTTTTACAAGTAGAACAGATTACAGATAATTAAAACATTGAATATATTTGTCTGACACCATCTTAGACTTGTAATGAAAGTGGTGATTTCAGTGTAAATCTGCAAGGATTACATCCAATATTTATATATGACATTGTTTCAAATAGCAATGCACTAGCAAGAGTATTTTACTATAGTATTTTATTTTTATACAGGCCAAATGTTAAGCAGAATTTTTCTTCATAATGCAGTTCTAAAATTAAAATTAAGCATTGTGTAGAATATTGATGAAGATTTTTTACAATGCTAAAACATTCAAAATGCTAAAGCAGTATGTAGAAGGACATTCTATATTTAAATGCATATTAATGCATTTTTAATTTCAGTACATACATTTTTAAAATAATCATATATAAAAAAAATGCTTCTGTTAAAAAAAAAAAATAATAATAATAATGATTTTATGTATTTATTTCTTTTGCTGCCCACATGACATATAGAGCATATGTTCATAAGAAATGCAGGTAGTTAGAAGATGTAAGGCAGAAATCCCCTCAGCGAGCAGTCTGGCTAACCAGGTACTCACACGCTGTCACACATCACAGTTTATACATTACACTGTTTGCTTTGCTATACAACAAAGTCTCTAGCATTTACTTTTGCTGCCTCAAACTGTACCAAAGACAAACAAGATTGCTTTAAAGACCATCCTGGAGTCATTTAAAGATCATCAAACTACTTTAGAAGTCATTTGCACATCATCAGTCATCATCAGGCTTGTAAAGTCATCAGCTAAGGAAAAAAATTCTGAGGGATGACTTCAGAAGGATTAGCAGATTACCTTACTGATTACTTCACAAGCATGAACAGCCAATAAATGACTCTAGAGTCATCTCATTTAAATATTTTGGCCTGTGGGCATACTTCAGCATGGCTTCTGATGACTTTTCTGGAGTCATCGATTACTTCAGAATGAATCCAAGAAGATCATCTTTTTGACTAGGGGTGCCTGAAATTTATTGACTGCACAGAACTATAAATCATTCCCTCAGCACGGAGCAATGCTGATCTTAAATAACCTCCTGCTCTCAGAGAAACAGCCGGGCTGTGCTGTGATCAGTTATAATAGTGAATGCAGTTTACCCTATGGCTACCAAAAAAGCTGCAACATATTTCAACTGCAGTCATCTCTGTTAGCCTTGGGGTTAAATGCATTCACTATATAGCAGAACTCAGTGAGCAGGAAGTTGGCACATAACTAATCATGCTGTGCTGAGAGATTTACAGCTATTTTCATGCATTGGATTCCTGAACAGGAGCAGGATTCACGACTAAGGGCTCATTTCAATTGGGTATTTGCAAGGTTGTAAACAAAAAGGAAAGAAATGACATGTCCTATAGAAAATAATAGAAGCCGAAAAGAACAAAATTACACCCGGTTTCCACTGAACGCACAAACAAGTAAAACACTGTTGTAAGCTGTTGATAAGGTTTCAAACATTACGTGATACTGAGCTAGGTGTAAAAGAAAAAAATAATCTTTAATTTAAAACAAAATTAAATTAATCTAAGATTACAAAAATAAAAAAGTCTAACATTACATAAAATAATAAACTAAAACAAAATTATCCAAAATAAAAAAATTAAACATAATCCCTATGAAAAAAAAAATGCCCCAAAATAAAAACACTCCCCAATCTAATGCTAAGCTACCAATAGTCCTTAAAAGGGCTTTTTATAGGACATTGCCCTAAGTTAAACAGCTCTTTTACCTTAAAAAATACCCCCTCTAACAGTAAAACCCACCACCCACCAAACCCCCCAAAATAAATAAACCTAACACTAAAAAAAACCTAAACTACCGATTGCCTCTATTTCAATAGCTCTCATCCTATTGGCTGATTTGAATTTGAAGGATCAAATCAGCCAATAGAAAAGCAAGGGATGCCATATTTAAATGCGTACCTTGAATTCACTATTCAGTGTACGGCGGCAATCGTATGAAGAGGATTCTCCATGATCCATGGCTCCATGGTCGTTGGTCCTGCTCCGCACTCATCTCTGCTCCGCGCCGGCTTGGTCCTGGATGAAAAGGAAGTTGTCCCCGCTTGGAAGATGTTAGGTGCCTGGAACAGGACCTTCTCTGCTGGACTTCAAGAACGGTGAGTACCTATTTGGGGGTTAGAGTTAGGATTTTTATTTTTATATTAGGGTTTTAATGGGCACTCTTAAAAGAGCTGAATGCCCAATTAAATGGGTAGTTTAGGTTTTTTTGTGTTAGGTTTATTTATTTTAGGGGGTTTGGTAGATGGTGGGTTCTACTGTTAGAGGGGGGACTTAGTATTTTTTTAAGGTAAAAGAGCTGTTTAATTTAAAGCAATGACCTACAAAAAGACCTTTTAAGGGTTATTGGTAGTTTAGCATTAGATTATAGAGTGTTTTTATTTTGGGTGGGCTTTTTTATTTTCATTACTCATGGATCAGGTTTAATTTTTTTAATTTTAGATAATTGTGTTTATTATTTTATGTAATGTTAGACCTTTTTATTTTTTATAATCTTAGATTATTTTTTTTTTTTTAAGTAATGTTAGCTTTTTTATTTTAATTGTAATTTAGTGTTTTTTTAATTTAGGTAATTGGGGTTAATTTAGGGGGTGTTAGGTTATGGGGCTTAGTAATTTAATTAGTTATTTGTGTTGTGGGGGTTTGGCGGTTTAGGGGTTAATAGTTTTATTAGGATTATTGTGTTGTGTGGGTTTGGCGGATTGGTGGTTATTAGATTTATAAGGTTTGTTGCAATGTGGGTTAATGGCGGATTAGGGGTTAATAGTTTAATTAGGCATATTGCTTTGTGGGGGGTTGTCGGTTTAGGGATTAATACTTTTATTATTAGTTCCGATGTGGATTTGATGGCGGATATAGGGTTTTTATGTGTCAGGTTTATTTTTGGGAGGCGGGTTAGACTTTTACGAGAGATTTAATATACTTTTTTATTTTCTTAAGCGCCGGCAGTTTCTAAAGTGCCGTAAATCACTGGGACTCCAGAAATTTGTATTTACGCTCATTTGTGGACATCGCTAGTTTATCCGACTTACGGCTCTTTATGAACTACCGGCACCATATATGTGATACCCCGATGTGCGAAGTGAAGTTACAGCCCGTGCCGGTTTCAGCAGTTGCGCTGACGCTTGCGCCGCATATATAATCTTGCCCCTCATAATTATATGTTAGCATTGTTTACTTCCCTTTGTTTAATGTTATATCTAACTACATTTAGCCGCTCTCACAGTTTTATCAGACTAGAGGACATTAACAGTGAAATAGTGTAATTTCTCTAACATTGTACACATTGGAATATTTAAATTTGAACAATATAGATATAACATAAATCCCCTTCATATTTGTACACACTACAGGGGGTTACTTCTCTTTAATACACATTTTTATTGTATTTAGGGTAAAATAGAGTTAGACTTGGGTTATACATATACTTGTCTCATGCACAGCTCAAATGCGTCAAGAGTTAAGGCCACAAGTGACGTATGTTCATCGCAATTAGTAGCTTCAATTCTGCAAGAGTTATTCCCGATGAGATTACTTTAGGAGAGGTACTAATTTGGGCACTACTGAGTAAATATGACTTACTTTGTATGTATCTCACTATATAGTGTTCTGGTTAAAGTTAGGGAACTATGTCTTGGATTATCATTGCAGTATATTGCACTGGTAAAGGCAATAGGGGATAATTATTTACATTGAGATAATCTGGAATTTCTGTGATATAGATTTCTAATTTTTCTCTGCATAGTCGGCATTACTTTAAAATATGTTTCACTCCACTATTCTTGTTATGCTTTGTTAGATCTTCAATGTCAGCGAAAGTGGCATTGGAGTATCACTATCTTGTTTATTATTTGCTGATATTAGAAAAATAGATGTATTGTTTCATATATAATTTCATATATAATTTGTGTTATTAGTGATGTTTGAATATTATTATCTCGAATATAGACCATGGGAAGTTGTACATATAACACTTGGGGTGGTTAACTATGGCACTATTAGTAAGAGATACTAACGCCAACATACAGATATCAAATCCAGAATCAGTTGCACCAATAAAGTACATGGAATAAACTCTTTAAGCTTATAGAAGTAACTAGGTTTACATATAGTTATCATTAAAGGGACACCGAACCCAAATTTTTTCTTTTGTGATTCAGATAGAGCATGACATTTTAAGCAACTTTCTAATTTACTCCTATTATCAAATTTTCTTCATTCGCTTGGTATCTTTATTTGAAATGCAAGAATGTAAGTTTAGATGAGGGCCCATTTTTGGTGAACAACTTGGGTTGTCCTTGTTGATTTGTGGATAAATTCATCCACCATTAAAAAAGTGCTATCCAGAGTTCTGAACCCCCAAAAAAGCTTAGATGCCTTCTTTTTCAAATAAAGATAGCAAGAGAACGAAGAAAAATTGATAATAGGAGTAAATTAGAAAGTTGCTTAAAATTGCATGCTCTATCTGAATCACAAAAGAAAAAAAATTGGATTCAGTGTCCCTTTAATGATAACTATATGTACACCTAGGTACTTCTATAAGCTTAAAGAGTTTATTCCATGTACTTTATTGGTGCAACTGATTCTGGATTTGATATCTGTATATTGGCGTTAGTATCTCTTACTAATAGTGCCATAGTTAACCACCCCAAGTGTTATATGTACAACTTCCCATGGTCTATATTCGAGATAATAATATTCAAACATCACTAAATGATGACAGCAAACGCTGTGAAATGCTTGTGCAATGCCGGCCGCTAGCAGGGGGTGTCAATCATCCCTATCGTATCTGATCGGGATGATTGCTATCCGCCACCTAAAATGTGGAGGACAAGTTAAGGAGCAGCAGTCTTATGACCGCTGCTTCTTAAAGGGACAGTCAAGTCCAAAAAAAACTTTCATGTTTCAAATAGGACAAGTAATTTTAAACAACTTTCCAATTTACTTTTATCACCTATTTTGCTTTGTTCTCTTGGTATTCTTAATTGAAAGCTAAACCTAGGAAGGCTCATATGATAATTTCTAAGCCCTTGAAGGCCGCCTCTTATCACATGCTTTTTTATTTGCTTTTCACAACAGGGGAGAGCTAGTTCATATGAGCCATATAGATAACATTGTGATCACACCCGTGGCTTGTGGCAGACACTGCACTAATTGACTAAAATGAAAGTCAATAGATAATAAATAAAATGTCATGTGATCAGGGGGCTGTCAGAAGATGATTAGATAAAAGTTAATCACAGAGGTAAAAAGTGTATTAATATAACAGTGTTGGTTATGCAAAACTGGGGAATGGGTAATAAAGAAATTATCTATCTTTTTAAACAACAAAAATTCTGGTGTTGACTGTCCCTTTAACTTATGCTTCCGGCAACCTGGAAACATCGGGCGGAGATAGCAGCATCCGCTGCTTATTAAATCTCCCCCATTGGTTCTAATTTTTTAAATTTATACTTTTGCTCTACTTATTCTCTTCTAGATCCGTGTTTTCAACCAGTGGTACGTATACCCCTGGAGGTGTCTGGAGCTTTGACAAGGGATACTCAGGGACTTGCCCTTATTTTTGCGTTACTGCAGCTAAATTAAAGATTCAATATATCCCAGGAATCAGTGTTTCTGAGATTTACTCTCAATCACCTCTCACAGGCCAGACTCTATTGCCCTTCGTGAGTTGTTCTGATGCTCTCTCACAGTGACTGACTCAAATTTAGTTTTTGGAGATTCTTCTCTATTAGTTGCTTTCTTTATTATTTCCATAGATTTGCTGTATTTGCATTTCGTAAAAATCGATTTTAACATTAATTCCTAAAAGCGGAAAAATATATCTGTATCAATTTGTCACTTTCTGTGATATGCAGAATTGTCTCTATTTTTTTAAAGCATATTATTATTTACTTGTTATAGTTGGGGGTACTTAGAGCAGCAAATTATGCCTGTGGGGTATGTGCTACAAAAAAGGGTGAAAACCAGTGTTCTAGATAACATATGTGTGTTCCTAAAAGTATTTAGTTGCTCCACTTGGTAAAAAGCTTCCTCTATTTATAAAGCACATATATGGGGCCTATTTATCAAATGTCTTGCAGACCTGATCCGACAGTGCGGATCAGGTCCACAAGACATTGCTGAATGTGGAGAGCAATACGCTCTCCGTATTCAGCATTGCACCTAAGGATAAGAGCTACAGTGTCTACCACAACACTCATTCTACACGTACTAAATTTAATCTGTTAGCTATTGACTATAAGGTTTAACACTAAAAGCAACAAGAAGAAATCTCTTTCCCCAGGCTTTGTATACAGCACTGCAAAATAAGCCTGTAAGGGATAACATTCAGACTTTATTTATGTTTTACATACATACATACACATGTATATATATATATATATATATATATATATACAGTATGTGTGTGTATCTGTACATATGTATTTATATGTGTATTTACAGACATATATACACAAATAAACATATAAATACATATGTTTACATATATAGACATACAGTATATAAGTGCATTGAAGCCATTTGCAGTCAAGTAGCTAATGAACATGAAAAATAATATTTATGCAATATTCATATTTATTAAAGTGTTATACTGTGTATTTACTGTAAATATTGTACATTCCAATGTTTTTCACATAGAGGAATATGTTCTATGTATTTATGGATATTCCTATATATATATTTTACCTAAATTGCATCCGCTATATATAGGAATATATATTTAACAAAATATAGAACATATTCTGCTATGTTCAGAAGATTAGAATGTGCATTTTGCCACATAAGCTTCTGTAAATAACAGTGACCGGGTTTGTGTGACTTGTTGGCTCTTAAGTTTTTTTGTTTTTTTAAATCACGGCTCCATTAAAGTCTATGGGGGAATGTGATTTTGCGTTTGCAAACTTGGGTAGTCGAGTGCAAAGCAAATTAAAAATTGCGCTCCACTCGTAACCTAGCCCTAGGTGTTGCTGGGGGGCGGGCTTCATGGATTCTTGCACCTGGGCCGTGAGGTTTCTAGTTATGCCTCTGATACTGCTAATCAAAAACTCAATGCATTTCCTTATTGACTAGAACATAGCTTTAATTCTAGTCAACTTACACTAAGGGGTGAATTTATGAAGCTGCATCTTTTGAGGCTATGAGGCTCACATGAGCAGACACATATTTAAGAACCACAAACTGCTTGTCCTGCCTCTCCACCTCATCTGGCATGGGCTGTTTATTTCAATGTGCATCACTTACCAAAAACAGTGATAGGAGTGCAAGGAGAACTGAATTTAAAGGCTGCCAGGTGATTTTTATATTGGATTAAGCCAGCATGGTCAAGTGAAGTCCCTGCAGGTGAATTACATGGGTGGTATTTTACTAATTTTATTTTGAAAAAGGTGGTTACACTAGTGGCAGAATTATATCAGACAGTCTGGTACTTCATAGTGATTATATGGCTGGTACACAAGGCTGGAGTGCATTATATGGTTCATGAGTAATGCATTTGCTATCTTATGTCCCGCTTTGGTAGTGAGTTAGCTAGTTTTAAGATCTACTGGATGGAGCGGAAATGGTCCATAAGTACAGATCAGGGACAAGTCTAGATTCCTTGGGAACAGAGAGAGGCTTAATAGTAAGGGGTGAAATATCGGTTAATAAACAGCATATTATGTAGTATGTGGTGATAGTTCTGAAAAAAAACATTGGCTTCAAAATAAAGAAATATAAGGAATTTAACATCAAAGAGGTCTGCGTGTAATGAATGTAACTTGCATAAAAAGGTTAAATATGACTACCTTTGCAAAAAGAATGTATTAAAAGGGCAGTCACTGCTCTCTATATGAAGAACATGAAAATACACAATCTATAAAATGGCCACTCTGACATATGCACAGAAATTTTTTTTTTTTTTTTTAAATGAAACATTGTTGTCAGGTTTTAAATAGCGAGATACAACTGGTGGACAACATACAGTACTTCACAAGGTTAATATAGTCTTTGCAAGTTCCCCGTGCTTGGCTGAGGTTTAGGCAAAACCCCAATCATACTCTGGATCACCCACTGTCACCCTCTCATTTTGTCTGTGAGGTTTCTCTCAGGGACCTGTCTTCCATGGTCCCTGCTCTTCTGCAACAAATTGTGCCAGAGCTGGGCTTGTCAATCACCCAGCATGATCTGACCAGGAGGATTTAACACCACCACCCTTGAGGGGTTGGAGATGTTATGTAGCAGCTGCCTTAAGACTAATGCTTTTTAAGAAACATTGCAGGCACCACCGAAACTTGTGCAAACCCAACATTGCGCTAGATCAACGGTGTTAATGACAAAGTTGTGTTAGGAATACTTTAAATTCCTATGTCCTTCACATAGCAGAAAATGTTCTTTTAATTTTTAAATACAACTCTGGGAAAAAGAGACCACTGAAGATTATCAGTTTCTTTGGTTTTATGATTTATAGGTAAGTGTTTGAGTAAAATGAACAATTTTGTTTTACTCTATAAACTACTGACAACATTTCTCCCATATTCCAACTGAAAATATTGTAATTTAGAGCTTTTATTTCCAGAAAATGACAACTGGTCAAAACAACAAAGATGCAGCATTTTAAGACCTCAAATAATGCAAAGAAAACAAGTTCATATTCATTTTTAACAACACATATTAATGTTTTAACTTAGCAAGGGTTCAGAAATCAATAACTCCCTGATTTTCAATCACAACTTTCTTGCGTCTTGGCATGCTCTTTACCAGTCTTTTACATTGCTGTTTGGTTACTTTATGCCAATCATGGCACAAATATTCAAGAAACTGGACTTTGTTTGATTGTTTGTGACCATCCATCTATCTCTTTTTCACATTTCAGAGGTTTCCAATTGGATTCAGGTCTGGTGATCTTCCATCCACACCTTGATTGACCTGGCGGTGTGGCATGGAGTATTATCTTGCTGAAAAAAAAAAAAAAATCCTCAGAGTTGGGGAACATTGTTAGAGCAGAAGGAAGCAGGTTTTCTTCAAGGATAACCTTGTACATGGCTTGCTTTATGCATTCATCACAAAGATAAATATGCCCGATTCCAGCCTTGCTGAAGCATCCCCTAGATCATCACTGATCATCCACCAAATTTCACAGTGGGTGTTAGACACTGTGGTTGTAGGCCTCTCCTGGTCTCCATTTAACCATTAGATGACCAGGTGTTGGGCAAAGCTGAAAGATGGACTAATCAGAGAAGACAATCTCATTCCAGTCCTCTGCAGTCCAATCTTTATGGTCTTTTGCAAACCTCATACTGGCTCTTCTTTGCTTCTCATTGATGAAGGGCATTTTTCTAGCTCTGCACAAATTCAGCCTGCCTCTAGGAGCCTGTTTTGAACCATTCTCACCCTGCACTTCACCACCAGCTGCCATTTGTCATTCTTTTTGTAGGACACTTGATGTCCTCCTATGGTTGTTGAGTGACATTCAAATGAGTTGGTCATCCTGCCCATCTGTAGCTTTGTTGTCCCCAATGTCTGCTGTTTGACCTTGTTCCTATGAACCGCTGTCTTTGAAATGTTAAGGATTGAAGCAACCTGACGCTCACTGTATCCTTTTGCCAGTAAGGCCAGAATTTATTCCAATTACTTTTGAGATACTACTAGCATTGTTTTTTTGCCATTTAGCTGGTCCTATTGCGAGAGGGGAGTGATGACCACTGCTGTGGTTAATATACTTTTCCTTATCAAATAAGATTTGGCTCAGGTGATCACCTAATTAGTACCTCATTAAGTAGAATGAGGTGTGCCTGTGTTGGAATCCAACAGACACAGACACTGGAATGGAATGACTGCCATACATGTAGAGATGCTGATTTAAGAAAAAAATTGAGTGGTCTCTTAATTTTTTTTTACAGAGCTGTATATATTTCTACATACATCTGATTGTTTTTTTGTTAAAAAAAAAAAAATATATATATATATATACCTATATATATATTTAAAAATCAAAAGAACATTTTGTTTTCTAATGTATTAAAAGGCATGCGGGCAGTTTCTTAACTTCAGAAGTTGTCCGCACGCCTTTGCTGCATATGGCCCGTATGCATCATTAAACACTCTGATGAGTGTGTAATGTTCACCCATTCACTCGGGTGACTATCAATCACTGAGAGCGAGAGAGCTCTTGGTGATTACTCTTTGCCACCTTAGAGGTGGCGAAGAGTGTGAAAAGCAGCAATCTAATGACCGCTGCTTCTTACATTGCGGGAAACAGGCTTGCATGTGCGAACCTGCCCTGCAAGGGCTCCAGAGCAACTTATACTGCTTCGTACATTGAGCCCTAAGGGAAGAACATACAAATTAAAAGAAGTTCTATTAAAAACACTTTAAAACATGAAAAAAAAAAAAAAAAAAGTATATTGCATGTTTCGAGTTATTTGACTAGAAAGGGCTAAAAAGTGTATATATATATATATATATATATATATATGTCTATATATGTGTATACATGTGTTTATATGTATGGATGTGTGCACATACATATTTACACATATAAACACATAAATACTAGGGGTGCATAAAATAATCGCCATTGTGATGCATCGCGATGCAGCCGTTAACGATGCAGTGCAGACCCCGAATCGATTCAGAGTTAGTGACGTCATTGTGCAATGTCATGTGACCACGCCTCTCCCACTGAATGATGTGTGAGGGCTAAAGTGATGGCAGACAGAGTAATAACTTTTTGTTTCTTTTTGCAGCATTACCAGTCTTGCTGCCTAGTGCCTATGTGCAGAGATTTGATTGACATATGGTGCATCCAATAGCGATGCACCATATGCCCTATGTATTTTTACTTCAACAAGCATTTGAGGGTTGCTATTAGATATAGTCAAAAGTTTTGCAAAAGTCACACAATTGCCCCTCAAATGTTAAAATAAATTATAAATTGTGTGGCTTTTGCAAAACTTTTGACTATATCGAATAGCAACCCTCAAATGCTCGTTTGGGCTAGGGGGTCTGACAGAGAGCAAACATGCAGCAGAGACCGCAACAGTAAACAGTGAAACGATAATGCAAGAAAACAATCACTGTATACATCAGACTGCTGTCGGCTTGTCTGACAATTGCTAATTCAGACTCAGAGCCCTCAAAGCAGCAGCGGCGCGGGTGCTTGTTGAAGTAAAAATACATACTGATCATGATCATACCCTAATGGGATACATCTTTTTCCAAGATGTTGTTTAGCGAGGAGTGTAACAGCCTAAGCCAGCTGATGGAATCTGGGTGTGCAGTTAATGTTCCCAATAACCCTCTCAGCCAGTCACCTGCCCATCTGGCAATCTGCGGAGGAGGACAAGCTTTTTTTTTCTCCTTTGGCAGTTACATACAGGTAAAGGACTTTATATTAACCAGCAGGACACTTGTGGAGAGGCTTTGATCCATAAAGCAGCCCAATCAGAAAGCTTAGACTGTCTTAGTGTGCTTGTTGCTAGAGAAGTCAAATTAAATGTATGCAATAAAAACGGGCAAACAGCTGAAGACCTGTCATTATCAAGTGGGTTTATGGAATGTGCACACTATATTGCTGCAGTTAGGAATACTCAGGATACATTTTTAAAATCACAGTCATCTATGCATGAATTGAGGGAGGCGACAGCTGGGCACAAAAGATGGCATCACTGCGGATCAGTGTTACATGGCTAGAGAAGGAGAGCATCAGAGGGTCTCATTTAGTCTGGATATGGAAGTGAGGAAGAAACTGTCGGCTAGATTACGAGTTTTACGGTATGAGTGAAAAAGCAGCGTTAAGGCTCTTTTTCACTACCGCTGGTATTACGAGTCTTGCAGGTATTTCTGTACCGCACACATTTTTGGCTGTAACGCAGCGTAACTACCGCAGATTTCAAAAAGTCCTTTGTCAATGGGACTTCCTTACGCTGGTATTATGAGTCTGCCTGGGAGGCCAAAAAGTGAGCGGTACAGCCAATACCGTCAAGATCCATACCGTAAACTGAAAGTAAGTAGTTATGAGTTTTACGCTACAGAGCTGTAGCATAAAACTCATAACTAAAGTGCTACAAAGTACACTAACACCCATAAACTACCTATTAACCCCTAAACCAAGGCACTCCTGCACCGCAAACACTAAAATAAAATTAATAAACCCCTAATCTGCCGCTCCGGACATCGCTGCCACTATAATAAACATATTAACCCTTAAACAGCCACCTCCCGCATCATAAACACTAGTTAAATATTATTAACCCCTAATCTGCTATCCCTAACATTGCCACAACCTACATTACTGTTATTAACCCCTAATCTGCCACCCCCAAAGTCTCCGCCACCTACCTACACTTATTAACCCCTAATCTGCCGCCCCCAATGTCACCGCCACCTACATTACAGTTATTAACCCCTAATCTACTGCCCCCGACATTGCCGCCACCTACCTACACTTATTAACCCCTAATCTGCAGCCCCAATGTAGCTGCAACCTACATTACAGTTATTAACCCTTAATCTGCTGCCCCCAACCTCGCCGCCAATATACTAACGTTATTATCCCATAAACCTAACCCTAAGTCTAACCTTAACACCCACTAACTTTAATATAATTAAAATAAATCAAATTAAAAATTCATATCATTAACTAAATAATTTCTATTTAAAACTAAATACTTACCTGTAAAATAAACCCTTAGCTAGCTACAATATAACTAATAGTTACATTGTATCTATCTTAGGTTTTATTTTTATTATTTCACAGGCAAGTTTGTATTTATTTTAACTAAGTAGATTAGTTAGTAAATAGTTATTAACTATTTACTAACTACCTAGCTAAAATTCATACAAATTTACTTGTAAAATAAAACCTAACCTGTCTTACACTAACACCTAACCTTACACTACAATTACATAAATTACATTAATTAAAGACAATTAACTAAATTACAAAAACACACAAACACTAAATTACGCAAAATAAAAAATAAATTATCAGATATTTAAACTAATTACAGCTAATCTAATAGCCCTATCAAAATAAAAAAAAACCCTAGCCTAAACTACCAATAGCTCTTAAAAGGGCCTTTTGCGGGGTATTGCCCCAAAGAAATCAGCTCTTTTACCTGTAAAAAAATTACAAACAACCCCCAACAGTAAAACCCACCACCCACACAACCAACCCCCCAAATAAAAACCTAACTAAAAAAACCTAAGCTCCCCATTGCCCTGAAAAGGGCATTTGTATGGGCATTGCCCTTAAAAGGACATTTAGCTCTTTTTCCGCCCAAACCCTAAGCTAAAAATAAAACCCACCTAATAAACCCTTAATAAAACATAACACTAACCCCCAAAGATCCACTTACAGTTTTTGAAGACCCGGCATCCATCCTCAACGAAGCAGGGAGAAGTCTTCATTCAAGCAGCAAGAAGTCCTCAACGAAGCCGGCAGAAGTCTTCATCCAAGCGGCTGAAGTCTTCATCCAAGCCGGCAGAAGTCTTCATCCAGACGGCATCTTCTATCTTCATCCATCCGGCGCGGAGCGGCTCCATCTTCAAGACATCCGGCGCGGAGCATCCTCTTCAATCGACGTCTTCTTGCAGAATGAAGGTTCCTTTAAATAACGTCATCCAAGATGGCGTCAGTTGAATTCCGATTGGCTGATAGAATTCTAAAAGGTGTAAACATAAATTTAATTTCCCCATAGGAATGGGGCTGCGTTATTGAGCTTTACGCTGCTTTATTGCAGGTGTTAGGCTTTTTTTTAGCCGGCTCTCCCCATTGATGTCTATGTGGAAATCGTGCACGAGCACGTAAAACCAGCTCACCGCAGTGCTGGTATTGGAGTGCGTTATGGAGCTTAATTTTGCTCTACGCTCACTTCTTGCCTGCTAACTAGGGCCTAGATTTAGAGTTGGGCAGTAGCCGTGAAAACCAGCGTTAGAGGCTCCTAACGCTGGTTTTAGGCTACCTCCGGTATTTGGAGTCATTAAAAAAAGGGTCTAACGCTCACTTTTCAGCCGCGACTTTTCCATACCGCAGATCCCCTTACGTAAATTGCGTATCCTATCTTTTCAATGGGATTTTTCTAACTCCGGTATTTAGAGTCGTGTCTGAAGTGAGTGTTAGACATCTAACGACAAAACTCCAGCCGCAGGAAAAAAGTCAGTAGTTAAGAGCTTTCTGGGCTAACGCCGGTTCATAAAGCTCTTAACTACTGTACTCTAAAGTACACTAACACCCATAAACTACCTATGTACCCCTAAACCGAGGTCCCCCCACATCGCCGCCACTCGATTGCATTTTTTTAACCCCTAATCTGCCGACCGCCACCTACGTTATACTTATGTACCCCTAATCTGCTGCCCCTAATACCGCCGACCCCTATATTATATTTATTAACCCCTAACCTGCCCCCACAATGTCGCAGCCAGCTACCTAAAAAAATTAACCCCTAATCTGCCGACCGCAAAGCGCCGCCACCTACGTTATACTTATGTACCCCTAATCTGCTGCCCCTAACACCGCCGACCCCTATATTATATTTATTAACCCCTAATCTGCCCCCCTCAACGTCGCCTCCACCTGCCTACACTTATTAACCCCTAATCTGCCGAGCGGACCGCACCGCTACTATAATAAAGTTATTAACCCCTAATCCGCCACACTAACCCTATAATAAATAGTATTAACCCCTAATCTGCCCTCCCTAACATCGCCGACACCTAACTTCAATTATTAACCCCTAATCTGCCGACCGGAGCTCACCGCTATTCTAATAAATGTATTAACCCCTAAAGCTAAGTCTAACCCTAACACTAACACCCCCCTAAATTAAATATAATTTTAATCTAACGAAATTAATTAACTCTTATTAAATAAATTATTCCTATTTAAAGCTAAATACTTACCTGTAAAATAAATCCTAATATAGCTACAATATAAATTATAATTATATTATAGCTATTTTAGGATTAATATTTATTTTACAGGTAACTTTGTATTTATTTTAACCATGGCTAAAATAGTTAAAATAATTACAAAATTACCTGTAAAATAAATCCTAACCTAAGTTACAATTAAACCTAACACTACACTATCAATAAATTAATTAAATAAAATACCTATAATTATCTACAATTAAACCTAACACTACACTATCAATAAATAAATTAAATACAATACCTACAAATAACTACAATGAAATAAACTATCTAAAGTACAAAAAATAAAAAAGAACTAAGTTACAAAAAATAAAAAAATATTTACAAACATAAGAAAAATATTACAACAATTTTAAACTAATTACACCTACTCTAAGCCCCCTAATAAAATAACAAAGCCCCCCAAAATAAAAAAATGCCCTACCCTATTCTAAAT
Source organism: Bombina bombina (assembly GCF_027579735.1). NCBI lineage: Eukaryota > Metazoa > Chordata > Amphibia > Anura > Bombinatoridae > Bombina > Bombina bombina. Next base: position 1,002,254,399 of record NC_069501.1, read on the forward strand.
TACTAAAGTTCAAAGCTCTTTTACCTTACCAGCCCTGAACAGGGCCCTTTGCGGGGCATGCCCCAAGAAGTTCAGCTCTTTTGCCTGTAAAAAAAAACATACAATACCCCCCCCCAACATTACAACCCACCACCCACATACCCCTAATCTAACCCAAACCCCCCTTAAATAAACCTAACACTAAGCCCCTGAAGATCTTCCTACCTTATCTTCACCATACCAGGTTCACCGATCGATCCAGAAGAGCTCCTCCGATGACCTGATCCAAGCCCAAGCGGGGGGCTGAAGAGGTCCATGATCCGGCTGAAGTCTTCATCCAAGCGGGGCAGAAGAGGTCTTCCATCCGATTGAAGTCTTCATCCAAGCGGGATCTTCTATGGTCATCCATCCGGAGCGGAGCGGCAGGATCCGGAACATCCATCCTGGCCGACGACTGTACGACGAATGACGGTTCCTTTAAATGACGTCATCCAAGATGGCGTCCCTCGAATTCCGATTGGCTGATAGGATTCTATCAGCCAATCGGAATTAAGGTAGGAATATTCTGATTGGCTGATGGAATCAGCCAATCAGAATCAAGTTCAATCCGATTGGCTGATTGGATCAGCCAATCGAATTGAACTTGATTCTGATTGGCTGATGGAAAAAGAGCTTTGAACTTTAGTAATTTAGAATAGGGTAGGGCATTTTTTTATTTTGGGGGGCTTTGTTATTTTATTAGGGGGCTTAGAGTAGGTGTAATTAGTTTAAAATTGTTGTAATATTTTTCTTATGTTTGTAAATATTTTTTTATTTTTTGTAACTTAGTTCTTTTTTATTTTTTGTACTTTAGATAGTTTATTTCATTGTAGTTATTTGTAGGTATTGTATTTAATTTATTTATTGATAGTGTAGTGTTAGGTTTAATTGTAGATAATTATAGGTATTTTATTTAATTAATTTATTGATAGTGTAGTGTTAGGTTTAATTATAACTTAGGTTAGGATTTATTTTACAGGTAATTTTGTAATTATTTTAACTATTTTAGCCATTAAATAGTTCTTAACTATTTAATAGCTATTGTACCTGGTTAAAATAAATACAAAGTTACCTGTAAAATAAATATTAATCCTAAAATAGCTATAATATAATTATAATTTATATTGTAGCTATATTAGGATTTATTTTACAGGTAAGTATTTAGCTTTAAATAGGAATAATTTATTTAATAAGAGTTAATTAATTTCGTTAGATTAAAATTATATTTAATTTAGGGGGGTGTTAGTGTTAGGGTTAGACTTAGCTTTAGGGGTTAATACATTTATTAGAATAGCGGTGAGCTCCAGTTGGCAGATTAGGGGTTAATAATTGAAGTTAGGTGTCGGCGATGTTAGGGAGGGCAGATTAGAGGTTAATGCTATTTATTATAGGGTTAGTGAGGCGGATTAGGGGTTAATAACTTTATTATAATAGCGGTGCGGTCCGGTCGGCAGATTAGGGTTTAATAAGTGTAGGCAGGTGGAGGCGACATTGTGGGGGGCAGATTAGGGGTTAATAAATATAATATAGGGGTCGGCGATGTTAGGGCAGCAGATTAGGGGTACATAGGGATAATGTAAGTAGCGGCGGTTTACGGAGCGACAGATTAGGGGTTAATAATAATATGCAGGGGTCAGCGATAGCGGGGGCAGCAGATTAGGGGTTAATAAGTGTAAGGTTAGGGGTGTTTAGACTCGGGGTACATGTTAGAGTGTTAGGTGCAGACGTAGGAAGTGTTTCCGCATAGCAAACAATGGGGCTGCGTTAGGAGCTGAACGCTGCTTTTTTGCAGGTGTTAGGTTTTTTTTCAGCTCAAACAGCACCATTGTTTCCTATGGGGGAATGGTGCACGAGCACGTTTTTGAGGCTGGCCGCGTCCGTAAGCAACTCTGGTATCGAGAGTTGAAGCTGCGTTAAATATGCTCTACGCTCCTTTTTTGGAGCCTAACGCAGCCTTTATGTGGACTCTCAATACCAGAGTTATTTTTATGGTGCAGCCAGAAAAAAGCCGGCGTTAGCTTTTCGGGTCGTTACCGACAAAACTCTAAATCTAGCCGACCGTGTTTATGAAAATTTGTAATAGCAGCACTGTAGGAAGGTGAGCAGTGTCAATAACCTGCAAGTTAGCACCGCACCGCTCATAACGCAAAACTCGTAATCTAGCCGTGTGTTTCTTCACTGAGGAAGTGCTTTGTCAAGGAGCGAACTTTACCTATAGATTACATTAAGCTCAATTTTAACCTTACTTCAGGAAAGAACTGTTCTACATGACTCAAAAGTTTTATTTCAAACTTTTAAATGTCCATTCTGTGCTATAAATTATATATAACATTTGAAACTGTTCTACTAAATAAAGTTAGTTTTTTTAACAAATAAAATAAAAATCCTTACCTGTTGCTATGGGTTGAATCTCCTATTAGGTGGACACTGTTCATGTTCATTATATAGTATTTCCCCTTTATGCCCTATTTATCTGACATGTGTCTTCTCTTAGAGGCAATTGCTCTACCTTTATAGAGAGTATAGTTAATATGTATATATATATATATATATATATATATATAAACATACGGCGAGGTTACGAATTTGGCGTTAGCCTTAAAAAGCAGCGTTGAGATGTCCCAACGCTGCTTTTTATCTAACGCTGGTATTACGAGTCAGGCAGGAAAGGGTCTACCGCTCACTTTTCTTCTGCGACTCGAGGCTACCGCAAATCCCCTTACGTCAATTGCGTATCCTATGTTTTCTATGGGATTTGCCTAACGCTGGTATTACGAGTCTAGGAAGAGGTGAGCGGTAGACCCTCTCCTGTCAAGACTTCGACCGCATTTAAAAGTCAGTAGATAAGAGTTTTATGGGCTAACGCCGGAACATATAACTCTTAACTAAAGTGATAAAAAGTACACTAACACCCATAAACTACCTATTAACCCCTAAACCGAGGCCCCCCACATCGCAAACACTTTAATAAAATTTTTTAACCCCTAATCTGCTGACCGGACATCGCCACCACCTACATTATCCCTATGAACCCCTAATCTGCTGCCCCTTACATTGCTGCCACCTACATTATAGTTATTACCCCCTAATCTGCTGACCCCAATGTCGCCGCAACCTAACTAAACTTATTAACCCCTAAACCGCCGCACTCTCGCCTTGCAAACACTAGTTAATTTTTATTAACCCCTAATCTGCCTGCCCTAACATCGCCGACACCTACTTACATTTATTAACCCCTAATCTGCCACCCCCAACATCGCTGCAACTATATTAAAGGTATTAACCCCTACACCTAAGTCTAAACCTAACCCTAACCCCCCTAACTTAAATATAATTTAATTTAAAATAAATAAATTTAACAAAATTAACTAAATTATTCATATTTATAATTAAATACTTACCTGTAAAATAAACCATAAGATAGCTACAATATAAATAATAGTTACAGTAAACATTTGAACACTTTGTAAGTAAAAGCGCACACAGAGACTATTAAATAAAATAGAAAATGTCTCAAAAGTACCTGTAACTTGCTTGCTGTCTAATAACACGATGGGGAGCAAATGAGTCTGAATGTGTTGAGATCTGCAGCTGTGGCGTCCGAGCCGGTCTGTAGTCAGCGTCCCAAAAAAATGTAATATGTTCCACTAGAATGATCACCACATAAAGCGCAAAAGATCTCCTGGATACAATAAAACTTCCTTTATTATTAATTACAAAAGTAAAAACATGACAGCCTACACACAGCTGTAATAAAGCACTGAAAGTAAAAACACAATGTCAGCGATCGAGACCACACGCAGACATGTTTCGTGCGGTTGCGCACTTGATCACTGGGCACTTGATCAAGTGCACAACCGCACGAAACATGTCTGCGTGTGGTCTCGATCGCTGACATTGTGTTTTTACTTTCAGTGCTTTATTACAGCTGTGTGTAGGCTGTCATGTTTTTACTTTTGTAATTAATAATAAAGGAAGTTTTATTGTATCCAGGAGATATTTTGCGCTTTATGTGGTGATCATTCTAGTGGAACATAAATAATAGTTACATTGTAGCTAGCTTATGATTTATTTTTATTTTACTGGCAACTTTGTATTTATTTTAACTAGGTACAATAGTTATTAAATAGTTATTAACTATTTAATAACTACCTAGCTAAAATAAGTACAAAATTACCTGTAAAATAAATCCTAACCTAAGTTACAATTACACCTAACACTACACTATCATTAAATTAATTACATAAACTACCTACAATTAATTACAATTAAATTCAATAAACTAAATTACGGAAAAAAAAAACACTAAATTACGAAATGTTGTACGTATTCTTATTTAACTGTTCTACCTAGTTGCCAGTAAAATAAAAATAAATAATAAGCTAGCTACAATGTAACTATTAGTTATATTGTAGCTATCTTATGGTTTATTTTACAGGTATTTAGTTTTAAATAGGAATAATTTATTTAATAGTAGCTATTTTATTTAGATGTATTTAAATTATATTTAAATTAGGGGGTGTTAGGGTTAGGGTTAGACTTGGGTTTAGGGGTTAATAACTTTATTATAGTGGCGGCGACGTTGGCGGCAGAAGATTAGGGGTTAATTAATTTAATATAGTTGTGGCGACGTTGGGAGGGGGCAGATTAGGGGTTAATAACTAAAATGTAGGTGGCGGCGGTGTTGGGGGCAGCAGATTAGGGTTTTTTAACTTTAATGTAGGTGGTGGCGGTGTCCGGAGCGGCAGATTAGGGGTTAATAGTATAATGCAGGTGGCGACGATGTCGGGGGCGGCAGATTAGGGGTTAATAAGTGTAAGATTAAGGGTGTTTAGACTCGGGGTTCATGTTAGGGTGTTAGGTGAGGACATATTTTTTATTTTCCCATAAGAAACAATAGGGCTGCGTTAATAGCTGGACACTGCTTTTTCGCAGGTGTTAGGTTTTTTCCAGCCAGCTCAGCCCTATTGTTTCCTATGGGGAAATTGTGCACGAGCAGGTTTAGCCAGCTTACCGCTACCATAAGCAAAGCTGGTATTGAGGTGAGATGTGGAGCAAAATTTTGCTCTACGATCACCTTTTTGCGGCTAACGCCAGGTTTAAAAAGACCTGTAATACCAGCGTTGGCTTAAGGTAACATTAGAAATAAAAGCCTCGTTAGCCCCACACCCCTGTTACCGCAAAACTCATAATCTCGGCGATAGGATTTGACGGTAGATAAGAACCAAAAAGGCCCATCAAGTCTACCCATATTACATGTTACTTTTTCCTTAGGATAGCCTAATGCATGTCCCAGGCATTTTTAAATTTCTTTACAGTCTTTGTGTTTACCACCTCAAATTCAGGTTTGCTGGAAACAGCAGTTATGAAGCAGCAGTCTTAAGACCACTGCTCCTTAACTCATCCGCCACCTCTGAGGCTGCGGACATTAATTTTGATTGACATCCCCTGCTAACGGCTGATTGGCCGTGAATCTGCAGGGGGCGGCATTGCACAAGCAATTCACCAGAACTGCTTGTACAATGTAAAATGCTGACAGTGTATGCTGTTGGCATTCAGCAATGTCTCTCGGACATGATCTGCAGACAGACACTTGATAAATCGGCCCCTATGTATTTTGCAACTGACTGATCGCTTGGCTAGCCAACTGTAACTGAACAATGAATAAATGAAAGGAAACAATATGAGCAGAATAGTATAAAATGTTTCAAATTATTACCAATAACATCTCAACGCTGCCATATAGATAATAATTTCAAAATAAATAACTTCTGTTCCATAAACACGATCGGGTTGATTGACACCCCCTGCTAGCGTCTGATTGGCGGCGAATCTTCAGGGGGACGGTATTTCACCAGCAGTTCACAAGAACTGCTGGTGCAATGATAAATGCAGAGAGCGTATGCTGTCGGCATTTATCTAGCAGGGAGAGTCCACGACCCCGCCCGTAATTTATTTTTTGTTGGGTGGCTCCCTTTTTATATTATTTCTTCTGGCACCGTTATACCCTGATCTTTTTCCTACTTTTCCTTGTTTCCTCGGCAGAATGACTGGGGACCTTTGGCTGGGGTGTCTTTGCCTCCTCCTGGTGGCCAGGTTTTGTATTTCCCAAAAGCTGGTGGTACCTAGAGATAATGGTTTTTCTACTGTTGAAATGTTGAAAAAGTGAAAAGAATTGGTTAAGAATTGAACATATGTGTTCAGGTACATACTGCTTGTAAAGATCAATCTGATGAGGTACATTCAGAAATTTAGGAACTCCCCACAACAACTACTGAGCACAACAATAAATTCCATTCAGATCTCACACAAATGACAATCCAAAATGGAGGCCAAACAGCCTAAACAATATTGCAATATCACTGTTAACCCCTCCCAAAAATGGAAGACAGTTGTATTATCTTTACCCAGTAGGTGACCTGATAACCCATGAGCAGACACACTGGACTGAGGCCTCTCTCTGTTCACTTAAAGGCAGGTTTCCAGTGGTACATGCATCCCCAATTTCCACTGGAGACTGACGCCCACATGTACCCTTAACTGTTTGGTGGGGGAAGTGACAGGACCAACAAGATTACTGGATTTAGTAGACACAGGGGCATCAGTTACAGTGTTGTAGGGTAATCCTTCAAAGTTTACGAGGCCTATCATGAGAATAGAAGGTTTGGGCAGTTACATTACTAAAGCAGAACAGGTCACAGTTGCCTTATCCATCAGGTTTTAGATCCATCTATAAAGGTTTTGGTTTTCTTAACTGCCATGTAACATACTGGGGATAGATGTGTTGCTAGGGCAAAACATTGAGACATAGTGTGGAGTTTTCACGTTTGGGTTTCCCCACATGCCATATTATCTCCGCCCAGTCAAAGATGTAGTGAGGGGACCTGCAAACTGGACACCCATTGTGATTCCTCTTTTAAGTATTCCGGTCTGCCTGAAGCACTACCGACTGTCTGGAGGACAGAAAGAGATAGAAGAGACTATGGGGCCTATTTACGAAGGTGCGAGCGGATATGATCCGATATAGCGGATCATGTCCACTGCACATCGATAAATGTCGACAGCATACACTCTCGGCATTTATAATTGCACCAGCAGCTCTTGTGAACTGCTGGTGCAATACCGTCCTTTGCAGATTCGCGGCCAATCAACCGCTAGCAGGAAATGTCAATTAACCCGATGGAATACGATTTCTGTCGATTTCTGTCCGCCGCCTCAGAGCAGGCGGACAGGTTATGGAACAGCGGTCTTTAGACCGCTGCTTCATAACTTCTGTTTCCGGTGAGCCTGAAGGCTCGCCGGAAACACGGGGCATCAAGCTCCATACGGAGCTAGATAAATATGCCCCTATTACTAAACTTTTACAGTCAGAAGTAGTTTGACCAGCAATAAGCCCGTTTCAATGCACCTGTGTTTCCTGTGAAGAAACTTCAAAAAACTCCAGCCACCATATCAATTTAAAAGACCTTTATTTTCTTATCCTGGGTCCAAACATACAACGTTTCAAGCCAATGTGGCTCTTAGTCATGTACATCTTAATTATACAGATTCATGCTTTTTATACCCTCACCTGTTAATTATTCATCAACTGTTCATTAACCCATTGTGTGAAAAAACATGTATTGCAACATGCAATAGTGACACCTGTTGGTTGTAAAATATAGTACACTCTTTTTTACTTTTGATGTCTCTTTGTTTTTCAATAGAATGGGTGAACAGTGTACATATCATTTAAAATATAAACATAAAACCTATATACAATATTAAAAGAGGAGCATAAAATCCAAACATCCACAATGTCTGCACAGTCTACAGAGTATATTTACATCAATCAAGATTTATTCCTTTGCAGAGTGTATTTTTTCATTGAGAAAATTTCTTTCACTTTAATTGATTCATTTATCCTTTATTTTACCATTATAACACCCTGTTATTCACAAGCCATTTTTAAGCGCCTTTGATCAACCAGAAAATATACAAACAATCCTAACCTTCTCCCTGTGTGATTTTCTCTAGTAAAATAGACTCCAATCAAAGTCTTTATTAAGGCCCTTGGGGATAAGGCAATCCAGTTTGTGAATCCAGAACATCTCCCTAACTTTTAGGAGATGCTCTCTATCACCCCCCTCCTTGGTTTCATCACCTGGTCTATGACTAAGAATCTAAGCTGACTTATGTTATGACCTGCAGAGAGGAAGTGAGAGGATACTGGTGCTTCTTTGTTATTACACCTTATGTTAGATTTGTGTTCCGTTATCCTCTCCCTTACCTCTCTGCAGGTCTCGCCAATATAAATAAATCCACACGGACATTTAATCATGTAAATAGCATATGTTGCTCTACATGTAAAATGTTTGTTTATTGTAAACTTCCTACCACTCGTAGGATGGTAGAAGTATTTGCCTTTTATCATTGAGCTGCAATGGCTACAATTTAAACATGGATAGCAGCCATTATTGCTACTACCAATTGTTGATTGTATACTTCTCTTTCCAGGGCCTATGTCTGTGTGTATGATCCAATCCCTAATTCTTTTATTTCTCTTGTACGCAATCATTGGTTCTTTTTTAAATTCTTCCACCTGTGGATTGCATTCCCTAATAATGTGCCAATGTTTTTTTAAGATACCTGCAATCTTTCCACTCAATCTATTATGCTGCGTTACAAATATCATGTTGTTCTCATTTCTTTTGTCTGTCTGTTTTTGGCTCTGTCCTAAACCCACCTCCACATTCACAAGCTGTTCTGTTATTAATTTTTCTGGGTAGTTCCTAGTAATGAACTTATTAGCCATTTCTCCCAGTCTCTGTTTACACTTGCTACTATCTGAGACAATCCTCTTCACTCTAGTGAACTGACTCTTGGGTATTGCTCTGAACACACTTTCTGGGTGGCAACTGCCATACTGTAGCAAATTGTTCTTATCAGTTTTTTTTGTGTACAGGTCAGTCTCCAAGAATCCTTTATCCTTATATACATAAGTATCCAAATACTCTACTCCTACCTCGCTCATATTTAAACTGAACTTCAATCCATTCACTGAACAATTAAGATCTTCTATAAATGATAAAAGGCTCACAACGTCGCCCCCCCCACACGCCAAACACATCATCGATAAATCTCCACCAGGAGATACCATATGTTTGAAAATTAATGTTGGAGTATACAAAATGTTCCTCAAAACTACTCATAAATATGTTGGCGTATGTGGGGGCGACGTTGGAGCCCATTGCTGTACCCTGTTTTTGGAGGTAGTAAGTGTCCATAAATAAAAAATAGTTCTGATAGAGAATAATAGTCAACAAATTTATCAAAAACTCAATCTCTTGGGCAGTATAAGTGCTACTCGATTTCAATATATTTTCTACTGCTGCACAAATGATTTTTTATCCAAACTCAAAAATCTTGGGCAGGTTGGGGATAAATGCATATTATTTACACTAGATGTCTCCAGTTTGTATACCTCTATTAGGCATACTAGTGGAATTGCAGCAGTAGAAAATATATTGAAATCGAGTAGCACTTATACTGCCCAAGAGATTGAGTTTTTGATAAATTTGTTGACTATTATTCTCTATCAGAACTATTTTTTATTTATGGACACTTACTACCTCCAAAAACAGGGTACAGCAATGGGCTCCAACGTCGCCCCCACATACGCCAACATATTTATGAGTAGTTTTGAGGGACATTTTGTATACTCCAACATTAATTTTCAAACATATGGTATCTCCTGGTGGAGATTTATCGATGATGTGTTTGGCGTGTGGGGGGGCGACGTTGTGAGCCTTTTATCATTTATAGAAGATCTTAATTGTTCAGTGAATGGATTGAAGTTCAGTTTAAATATGAGCGAGGTAGGAGTAGAGTATTTGGATACTTATGTATATAAGGATAAAGGTTTCTTGGAGACTGACCTGTACACAAAAAAAACTGATAAGAACAATTTGCTACAGTATGGCAGTTGCCACCCAGAAAGTGTGTTCAGAGCAATACCCAAGAGTCAGTTCACTAGAGTGAAGAGGATTGTCTCAGATAGTAGCAAGTGTAAACAGAGACTGGGAGAAATGGCTAATAAGTTCATTACTAGGAACTACCCAGAAAAATTAATAACAGAACAGCTTGTGAATGTGGAGGTGGGTTTAGGACAGAGCCAAAAACAGACAGACAAAAGAAATGAGAACAACATGATATTTGTAATGCAGCATAATAGATTGAGTGGAAAGATTGCAGGTATCTTAAAAAAACATTGGCACATTATTAGGGAATGCAATCCACAGGTGGAAGAATTTAAAAAAGAACCAATGATTGCGTACAAGAGAAATAAAAGAATTAGGGATTGGATCATACACACAGACATAGGCCCTGGAAAGAGAAGTATACAATCAACAATTGGTAGTAGCAATAATGGCTGCTATCCATGTTTAAATTGTAGCCATTGCAGCTCAATGATAAAAGGCAAATACTTCTACCATCCTACGAGTGGTAGGAAGTTTACAATAAACAAACATTTTACATGTAGAGCAACATATGCTATTTACATGATTAAATGTCCGTGTGGATTTATTTATATTGGCGAGACCTGCAGAGAGGTAAGGGAGAGGATAACGGAACACAAATCTAACATAAGGTGTAATAACAAAGAAGCACCAGTATCCTCTCACTTCCTCTCTGCAGGTCATAACATAAGTCAGCTTAGATTCTTAGTCATAGACCAGGTGATGAAACCAAGGAGGGGGGGTGATAGAGAGCATCTCCTAAAAGTTAGGGAGATGTTCTGGATTCACAAACTGGATTGCCTTATCCCCAAGGGCCTTAATAAAGACTTTGATTGGAGTCTATTTTACTAGAGAAAATCACACAGGGAGAAGGTTAGGATTGTTTGTATATTTTCTGGTTGATCAAAGGCGCTTAAAAATGGCTTGTGAATAACAGGGTGTTATAATGGTAAAATAAAGGATAAATGAATCAATTAAAGTGAAAGAAATTTTCTCAATGAAAAAATACACTCTGCAAAGGAATAAATCTTGATTGATGTAAATATACTCTGTAGACTGTGCAGACATTGTGGATGTTTGGATTTTATGCTCCTCTTTTAATATTGTATATAGGTTTTATGTTTATATTTTAAATGATATGTACACTGTTCACCCATTCTATTGAAAAACAAAGAGACATCAAAAGTAAAAAAGATTGAGCTCGCATTCTATTGGCTGATCGGAACAGCCAATAGAATGCGAGCTCAATCTGATTGGCTGATTGGATCAGCCAATCGGATTGAACTTGATTCTGATTGGCTGATTCCATCAGCCAATCAGAATATTCCTACCTTAATTCCGATTGGCTGATAGAATCCTATCAGCCAATCGGAATTCAAGGGACGCCATCTTGGATGACGTCCCTTAAAGGAACCGTCATTCGTCGGGAGACAACGGAAGAAGAGGATGGATCCGCGTCGCCTGCTTCAAGATGGACCCGCTCCGCACCGGATGCAAGAAGATCGAAGATGCCGCTTGGAGAAGATGTTTGCCGGTCCGGATGTCCTCTTCTTGCCGGATAGGAGGAAGACTTTGGAGCCTCTTCTGGACCTCTTCAGCCACCGGATGATGGATCGCCAACCCCCGCTTGGGTTGGATGAAGATTTTGGAGCCAGGACGGGGGAGGTAGGAAGATCTTCAGGGGCTTAGTGTTAGGTTTATTTAAGGGGGGTTTGGGTTAGATTAGGGGTATGTGGGTGGTGGGTTGTAATGTTGGGGGGGGGGGTATTGTATGTTTTTTTTTACAGGCAAAAGAGCTGATTTTCTTGGGGCATGCCCCGCAAAGGGCCCTGTTCAGGGCTGGTAAGGTAAAAGAGCTTTTACATTTATTAATTTAGAATAGGGTAGGGAATTTTTTATTTTGGGGGTCTTTGTTATTTTATTAGGGGGCTTAGAGTAGGTGTAATTAGTTTAAAATTGTTGTAATATTTTTCTTATGTTTGTAAATATTTTTTTATTTTTTGTAACTTAGTTCTTTTTTATTTTTTGTACTTTAGTTAGTTTATGTAATTGTAGTTATTTGTAGCAATTGTATTTAATTTATTTATTGATAGTGTAGTGTTAGGTTAATTGTAGGTAATTGTAGGTAGTTTATTTAATTAATTTATTGATAGGGTAGTGTTAGGTTTAATTATAACTTAGGTTAGGATTTATTTTACAGGTAATTTTGTAATTATTTTAACTAGGTAACTATTAAATAGTTCTTAACTATTTAATAGCTATTGTACCTGGTTAAAATAATTACAAAGTTGCCTGTAAAATAAATATTAATCCTAAAATAGCTATAATATAATTATAATTTATATTGTAGCTATATTAGGATTTATTTTACAGGTAAGTATTTAGCTTTAAATAGGAATAAGTTATTTAATAAGAGTTAATTAATTTCGTTAGATTTAAATTATATTTAACTTAGGGGGGTGTTAGTGTTAGGGTTAGACTTAGCTTTAGGGGTTAATACATTTATTAGAATAGCGGTGAGCTCCAGTCGGCAGATTAGGGGTTAATAATTGAAGTTAGGTGTCGGCGATGTTAGGGAGGGCAGATTAGGGGTTAATACTATTTATGATAGGGTTAGTGAGGCGGATTAGGGGTTAATTACTTTATTATAGTAGCGCTCAGGTCCGCTCGGCAGATTAGGGGTTAATAAGTGTAGGCAGGTGTCGGCGACGTTGAGGGGGGCAGATTAGGGGTTAATAAATATAATATAGGGGTCGGCGATGTTAGGGGCAGCAGATTAGGGGTACATAAGGATAACGTAGGTGGCGGCGCTTTGCGGTCGGCAGATTAGGGGTTAATTATTGTAAGTAGCTGGCGGCGACGTTGTGGGGGGCAGGTTAGGGGTTAATAAATATAATATAGGGGTCGGCGGTGTTAGGGGCAGCAGATTAGGGGTACATAGGGATAATGTAAGTTGCGGCGGTGTACGGAGCGGAAGATTAGGGGTTAATAATATAATGCAGGGGTCAGCGATAGCGGGGGCGGCAGATTAGGGGTTAATACATGTAAGGGTAGGGGTGTTTAGACTCGGGGTACATGTTAGGGTGTTAGGTTCAGACATAGGAAGTGTTTCCCCATAGGAAACAATGGGGCTGCGTTAGGAGCTGAACGCTGCTTTTTTGCAGGTGTTAGTTTTTTTTTCAGCTCAAACAGCCCCATTGTTTCCTATGGGAGAATCGTGCACGAGCACGTTTTTGAGGCTGGCCGCGTCCGTAAGAAACTCTGGTATCGAGAGTTGCATTTGCGGTAAAAATGCTCTACGCTCCTTTTTTGGAGCCTAACGCAGCATTTGTTTGAACTCTCGATACCAGAGTTAATTTTATGGTGCGGCCAGAAAAAAGCCTGCGGAGCGTTAACAGCCCTTCTACCGCCAAACTCCAAATCTAGGCCTATGAAAGGGAGCCAAGAACCTACCAAGCTGAAAGAAGTTTTCATAGGACAAAAGCTAATGGATTGGAATAGACCCCTAGCTAAAAAGGTTAATGTGGTATGATTTTTTTTTTTTTTGTAAAGTACATAGCTGAAAGCAAAGTAACATATGGAACTTATGGGTCAGGCAATGACAGTGACACAACAGTAATATCTTCCTTGCATCCTTAATCTCACAAAAACATAGTTTCACAAACTAGTCAGTGGCACAACCATCACAGGCCACTGTCTCCCGTACTGTGTTTTGATTCTTTTAGAATTCTTTTTGTATGACTAATACACACAAGCAGGAAAAGGAGCAACCACAAAGATAAAACATTTGTGATTACTCATAGTTTTGGTAGCAGCAGCGGCAGAGAATCAGTGAGTATCAGGTAGATACTTCGAGCCTAACATGCAGCAATGCACACTGGGGGCATATTTATTAAGCTCTGTATGGAGTTTGAAGCCCCGTGTTTGGCTCGCCAGAAACACAAGTTATGAAGCAGCGGTCTAAAGACCGCTGCTCCATAACCTGTCCGCCTGCTCTGAGGAGGCGGACAAAGATCGCCGGAAATCAACCTAATCGAATACGATCAGGTTGATTGACACCCCTGCTAGCGGCCAATTGGCCGTGAATCTGCAGGGGCGACATTGCACCAGTAGTTCACAAGAACTGCTGGTGCAATGCTAAATGCGGAGAGCGTATTGCTGTCCGCATTCAGCGATGTCTTTCGGACATGATCCGCTGATCAGATCATGTCGGACAGACATTTGATAAATAGGCCCCTAATGAGAAAACAGTCATTGTTTTCTCATGTACGCTAAAGGTCAATTGAGTTACATATATTCTAGATAAAAAGCTTGTAGCGGAAGGAATCCTTAAAGGGACAGTTTAGTCAAAATTACATTTTTTTGTTTCAGATAGGGCATGGAATATTAAACAACTTTCCAATTTACTTTTATCATCAAATTTACTTTGTTCTATTTATATTCTTTGTTTAAAGCTAAACCTTGATAGGCTGCCTCTGATTTCAGTGCATTTTGACAGTTTTTCACATCTAGACAGCACTAGTTCATGTGTTCCATATAGATAACATTGTACTCACTCCCATGGTGTTATTTAACACTGATTGGCTAAAATGCAAGTCTGTCAAAAAAACTGAAATAAGGGGGCTGTCTGCATAGGCTTAGATACAAGGTAATCACAGAGGTAAAAAGTATATTAATATAAACCATGCTGGTTATACAAAACTGGGGAATATGGGATTATCTATCTTTTTAAACAGTAAAAATTCTGGAGTAGACTGTCCCTTTAAAATTCTCATTACACTCGCCTATCCTTCTCATTCTCCCACTTATCCTGCACACTTCTGTTCTTGTATACTTACATTTTATCCCATTCTGCAGTTACAAAATGTGGCAGAACTGTTTCTATATCTTCTTTTCAGTGAACACTGCTTATTATTTCTGATTAGCTTCAATATGATCACAATACGTCAGCATCCCAACCAGCTGATGCTGACGAGCTATAGATTGCTGAAAATCTAATATCACTGACAACTTCCGAGCTTGGCTGCCATTTTCTATTTTTATGAGTTATCACATTTCTGAAGGATTATCTACTACATAGCTAAAATTTCAAAATCTATGCATTGGAGTATTCAGTAAGCATTTAACTGTGTGAGTACAAAATCTTTAACAATGACATTAATATGGTAAAGGATTTCTTAAGGGTTAGATCATACTTGAGAACATAAACTATGCATATGGATGTGTACTCTCAGAACATCCAAAAGAATATAATAAATAGGTTATTTAACCCATAGGGCTCTATTTAACAAGCTCTGTATGGAAATTGATGGCCCCTGTTTCTGGCGAGTCTGAAGACAGCAGTTATGAAGCAGCAGTCACAAAGACTGCTGCTCCATAACCTGTCCGCCTGCTCTGAGCAGGCGGACAGACATCGCCAAAATACAACCCGATCGAGTACGATCGGGTTGATTGACACCCCCCTGCTGGCGGACCATTGGCCGCGAGTCTGCAGGGGGCGGCGTTGCACCAGCAGCTATTGTAAGATGCTGGTGCAATGCTGAATACGGCGAGCGTATTGCTCGCCATATTCAGCGAGGTCTGGCGGACCTGATCCGCAGTGTCGGATCAGGTCCGCCAGACCTTGATACATATGGGCCATATAATTTTGTTTAATATGTCAGACTTGTTTAAATGTATTGGAAGTAATTAGGGCCAGATTTAAAGTAAAGGGGACCATTAGCATAGTTGTCCCTTACTGTTTGCAAGTTTTTTAATATTAAACTGAAATGTTAATGATCCGCAAATTATAATACAGAGTAACAAATATTGAAAAACAGTATATTATACATCCCAACATTTGGAACTTGGCATTATAAACTCAGGAAGATGAGGGAGGCATCACAATTTTGGGGGCGGGCTGTGTCAAAAGAAGACAGGGTCACTAGTGGATTGTGGGCAGGATTATGGGAGTAAACACTTCAACCCAAATTTAACCTTTCCCTGCAAATATATATGTTTATGCTTATATACATATATATTTATGTTAAACATGTGCACAGCGGAAAAATTTGTTTCGGTTCGGTTCAGACCAATTCCGATTTTTTCGAAGTTCGTTTCGGATCAATTTGAATTCGGATACATTTGAATGTATTCGTTTCGGATTCATTCGGATTTGAATAAATTCGGATGTATTCGTTTTGGATTCGATTTGTAAATTTGGAAGTTCGGTATGTGTTATGTTGATTCAGATGGTTCCAAGTTACGCAAACGGAATTTCACTGTTCTATCTCACTAAATCTCACTAAATTTAATTTTTATACTGAATTGTGATTTGTCCATGGCCATTCGAATGTAACAAATAAATCCAAACTAATTTGGATTTATTCATTACAAATGCATTCGGATTAGTTTAGTTTCATTGCTAGGGTTATTTGGAAATTCAAATAGATTTAAATCTCCGAATTTGGTGAATTCGTCCAAATTTTGATTCAGAACGAAACACAAATATATATATATATATATATATATATAAGCATAAACATATAGATTTGCATTTGCTGCCCATAGCTGCATGAGTTACCCCCTTCGCTGATCTAGTTCTCATGCCGTGTCTCCCATTGGAGCCTATG
This sequence comes from Bombina bombina, assembly GCF_027579735.1. Classification (NCBI taxonomy): domain Eukaryota; kingdom Metazoa; phylum Chordata; class Amphibia; order Anura; family Bombinatoridae; genus Bombina; species Bombina bombina. The sequence goes on from NC_069501.1 coordinate 1,002,271,026, forward strand.
GAAGCACACTCTTGTAAGTGCAATGCTTCTGTGCAATGTTCGTGCGCTGGTATTACAAATTGGAGTGGAAATATTGCTTTAGTGAAAGCGATATATTGCGCTCCACTTATAATCTAGCCCAAAATGTTAAATGCCAAGTCTTCTATGCATTATTTATATTAAAGCTAATGCTCACCTTATGCACATAACTGTGCACAAAATAACAATTTGACAGTTGGACCTATATTGCCATTAAAATGAGCGACCCGAAAAAAGTTAAAAAGAAGTATATGAATGTTACACGGCAACTGCACATGAAAAGACAATACATTCCCTGCTCTTAAATCAATAGTGACAGAAATGGGATTCACTGTAAATCATTGCCTTTTAAACATCCTTTTCCAAGGCTAACTAATCTGGGACTTTACTCAGAGCCGTGTCCTTAATCCAGAAATAAATTTGTGGAACCTGATTAGCTCACCAAAATGTCCTGCGACAAACTCCCTGTAATTCGGATTTATAGTTCTTTTTGTTATCACAACAAACCAATGATTAAGTTGTGTGTGTATTATTCTGAGATGCCCTTAGGCAGCTCCTATTTTACATTAAAAAAAAAAACAAGCACAAAAAACAAGACCAAGGGGTATAATAATTAAAGTGCAGACGGACATGATACGAAGTAGCGTATCATGTTCACTGCACATTGATAAATGCCGACAGCATACGCTGTCGGCATTTATCATTGTACCAGCAGTTCTTGTGAACCGCTGGTGCAATGCCGCCCCCTGCAGATTCACGGCCAATCAGGCGCTAGCAATCAACCTGAAGCAGCAGAAAGTTATGGAAACAAGAGGCCTCAAGCTCCATACAGAGCTTGATAAATATGCCCCCAATTCTTAGTGGTCCAATATGGAGTCAGGTCAGTCCCCTTGGTGGTCAATGGAATCAGGTCAATGGAATCATCATTGTCCAAAGCATGGGCAGAGTAGGTTATTTTTGGTGTAGCTGTCCCCAGAATTCACTTTATAAAAAGTGTACAGAAGTAGGTGAATGATAAACAGAAAGACAAAGAATCCAAACCCAGATCATTTGTGAAATGCAGGATGGTTGGGAGCTTTGCTATGTGCACCAATTAAGTGAAGTTACTCCATGATTATGTTTAAAAGTATTCCAATTAAACATAACACCACAAAAGTGATTGCCAAGTTTTGCATCCTGAGCTACGTAGTCAGTTAATGGATTACAACACAACGTGTTATTTATCAAATTAATCAAAATTGTATATTTATTGCACATGTTATTATTAATTAATTCTATTTGATTAAAGGGACATAAACAATAAATTCACTTTATAAGCTTAGTATTGAGGTTATCCTCTGCTGCCATGTTGAAATCTAGCTTTTTACTGCTGATGTGTTTGCAAAATTCTTCTTCAGATATCTTCAGTGAAACCTCAAAATGACAGCACCCATAATTAGAGGGAGGTGCATTAAATGTTTTTAGTGCTTAATGTTCTTTTAAATAAAGAAAACTGAATTCAAAATTAGTATAAGCAATAATCATCACATTTAAATTCTCTGACTTTAGTTTTGGCCATGCATATTTTTCTCTCATGAAGAGCTCTAAAAATCCACAAAAAAAGAAAAAAATACATAATACCCATATTTCTTAAAGGTTTTTATTTGTTTAGCCTGTGATGACTTACATAGTAGTAAAAAATAACAGAAACACAGAAATATTGTAACACTAAAAGATCAATATAGCTTTGAAACTGGAAAAAAGCCAGTATTTACCACGTATTAGTATCCAAGCAATAGTTATTTTTCAGGTGTTACCAGCATCATTAATGATCATTAATTAAAATGTTACCATTTTGTGGTTAATATATTACCAAAAAAAAAAAAAAAAATAATATATATATATATATATATATATATATAAAATCTATTTAATGCATCAGTACCTTCACACTTGGCAATATAGTATATATAGTATACCGTACTTTCATTCCCGCCCTCACAGTTTAATCCAAGAACCGGAAATTACATGGTTAAATGACAAAATAGGTCAACAGACTATAAATAACAAACTGTAGATTGTGATCACTTCTAAACTAAACATACAAATGATGACGGCTAGAGACCAGAACTCCAATCTCCATAACAACTATCAACAAAAACATGTGGCTGATCAATACACCACCCGGATCGGCCCGTTTATTTCCCATCAATAAACATCATATTAAATCAATTGAAGGCTAATATGATAAACATTTCATAAAAATATTACATATCAATATCATATCTCTACTCTAGCATCTATCTGAGCAAGGGACCAGGTAAATTATTATTATTATCGGTTATTTGTAGAGCGCCAACAGATTCCTCAGCGCTAGCAAGCAAACTAAAGCAACCTAAATACAGCGACCAAAAGAAAAATACTAAAATAATAAATTATTTTGGAGAGATGAATCCTGGAAAAAATTAGATGCTTCAAGATAGGATTATAATTTATATTTTATAATATATATATATATTTCCAAGAAAAGAGAACACACTAACTGGTCTTAGTTCAGTAAAAAGTAACCTTTATTCAACGTATAAAATCCATAACACTTCAGGCACTGGTCGGGTCCCTTTGTCAAATGGCAGTCAGAAAAACACACAGTATACCCTAACACACAAACTACATCCCTTATATACCCCACTGTTTATTAAAACTAATGATATTTAGCCATGTATCCCGCTGCCACTCGCGTCCTCACTATCGTCTAGTGGGGCATTGGATACCTCAATAAGGCAAGGCTGGGAATTGATTAAAGTGGAAAAATCCTTACCATTCCAGCATTCAGACCCCCCCAATGATGGCATACAGATGTGCACGTAACCTTCATGACAAACTGGTTAAATCTGATCTGGTGAAGTGTTATCAGAAGACAACATGGTTAAAAACGGGCAAGAAAAGTTGTTTTCAATGTGGTGATTGTGTCACGTGCAATAGTATGCTCAGAGGATCTTCTTTCCAACATCCTCATTCCAAAAGGAGATTTAAAATTAACCATCGGTTATCTTGTTCTAGTGATCATGTGATTTATATTCTAATATGTCCATGTTCCTTGCTCTATGTGGGCAAGACGTTGACATCATTCAGAGATCGCATGGCCAATCATAGATCGGTGATCAGAAAGACTATTAAAAAAGGGGACTCTGAACAGCCAGTGGCATGCCACTTCTGCCAGAAATAACACGGAGTATGCAGCATCAGGACCATGCTCATTGATCATATACCACCCATGCTCAGGGGAGGTAACAGAGCCAAGCTCTATTAAGAAGAGAGACAAAATTGATATATATATGCTCAACACCATGACATCAAGAGGCCTGAACACACAGATGGATTTCAGCCCTTTAAGTTTTTATCACTAGCCTCTCAAATAAATAACTGAGTAAGAATAACATCATCTGCGACCCACATACAACCAGATATGAAACTAGGTGATGTCTACATACATGTTAGAAAGGATATATGTTTTGATACACAGTAGGAGATTCTTCCCTAATATAGATTCAATACACAAGATCGGCTGCCATTTATTATGTCGTAGAGACATCTACCTCCACGACCCTCTGTATTAAAAATCTATCATATTCCTTTTGACACTTGAAGTGACATAGTGTCCACTGTTGTTGCAACTGTAGTATACATAGGTTGTAAATAGTAAGTTTTTGTGAGCAGTGTTAGCATTGTTTTTAATCCACTGTGTTATCTTTTCGTTTAATAATTGAAATAACTTAGCCATCAAATATAACTCATGCCATATAAAGTGGTTGTTAATATACTAGTTGGTACTCAGCACGTAGCTAACAATCAGGTAGATTACAAGTTATGAGCGCTATAGGGAATTTAACAAACACAACAAAAGTTGCGTTATTTAATCCCCTATAGCGCAGCCATTACAAGTTTTGAAACAGCCGGCTTGTGCGTGCGATATGGTTATGTTGAGCTCCATACAGCACAAAATACAAGCGCTGTTTTGACGTGCTCGTGCACACTTTCCTCATAGACATCAACGGGGAGAGTGGGCTAAAAAAAAATCTAACACCTGCGATCGCAGAATGAAAAGCTCCATATCGCAGCCCCTTTGATATCTAACACCCTAACATAAACCCCAATTCTAAACACCCCTAAGCTGCCCCCGACTTTGCTGACAATAAAATTAGCCAAAATGGAAATTTAATTTCAAAGGATTCTAAGTCTAACCCTAAAAGGTTCTTTAAGTACATAAATAGCAAAAAAACTAAGAAGGACAATATAGGTATATTAATATGTGTGGAGGGTAGCATGAAAAATAATGACAGGGAGAAGGCTGAGGTACTAAACCAGTTTTTTTCTTCAGTATACACAAAAGAGGAACCATTGGATGATGCTTTGGAACAAAATAGAACATGCCAGTCCATACCATTAACTGGGTTATGTTTAGAGGATATCAGGAACAAAAAATGGATATTATTAAGGTAAATAAAACTCCAGGCCCAGATGGAATACACCAAAGGGTGTTAAGGGAATGTAGCACTGTTATAGGCAAACCACTACTTTTAATTTTTCAAGACTCATTATCCTCAGGCATGGTACCCTAGGATTGGCGCAAAGCTGATGTGGTGACACTCTTCAAAAAGGGAAGCAGCGATGATCTAGGAAGCTATAGACCAGTTCGTCTGACATCAATAGTGGGGAAGATATTTGAAGGGATTATAAGGGATTATATTTAAGAGCATATTCGTGTAAACAAGATTATGAGTTCAAATCAGCATGGTTTTAGGAGAAATAGATCATGTCAAACTAATCTAATTAGATTCTATAGAAAAGTAAGTAAAAATATAGATAAAGGGGAATCAGTTGATGTTATATACTTAGATTTTGCAAAGCAATTTGATACAGTGCCACATGAGCGATTAATCCACAAAATTAAGGGACTGGGAATAGCCGAAAATGTTAGGTAATGGATAAAAGATAGGGAGCAACGAGTAGTAGTAAATGGATCATACTCAGATTGGACAGAGGTAATCAGTGGAGTCCCACAGGGATCAGTACTGGGCCCTGTTCTTTTTAATATTTTTATAAATGACTTGGAGTAAGGTCATTAGGTCAGAGCAGGATGAACTTTCGTTACAAAGGGAGCTGCAAAAATTAGAAGTATGGGAAAGTAAATGGAAAATGAGATTTAATACAGGAAAATGCAAGGTTCTACATTTTGGAAGTAAAAATAAGCAGGCAATGTAAATTGGACAAGACTTAGCCAAACAGAGGATTAAAGGGAATTGGGAGTAGTAATAGATAACAAGCTAAAGATGGGTGCACAATGCAAGGCAGCGGCTTCAAAGGTTACTAGCATGTATTAAAAGAGGCATTGATTCAAGGGAGGAAAGCATAATTATGTCACTATATAAAGCCTTGGTAAGACCTCACCTTGAGTATGGAGTGCAGTTCTGGGGACCGATCACAAAAAAAGATATTGCAGAACTAGAAAAAGTTCAGAGTAGGGCCACAAAGCTAAAAAGGGGATTGGAGAATTTAAGCTATGAGGAGAGGCTAGCCAAACTGGGTCTGTTTTCCTTAGAAAAAAGGCGCTTGAGAGGTGACATGATTACTTTATATAAATACTATAAATTCAAGGCCCATATAAAGAGATGGCAGAAGCTCTGTTCATTCCAAGAAAATTGTTTCTGACAAGAGGTCACAATTTAAGGTTGGGGGAAAGGAGATTTAATCTCCTACAACATAAACATTTTTTTCACTGTAAGAGCAATAAAATTGTGGAACTCATTACCAAAGGAGATAGTGAATGCCAATACCCTAGATACATTTAAAAATAGTCTGGATACATTTCTGTTTATAAACAAAATTCATGGATATGATTGCTAGTATTAAATGGGACCCCTTTTAGTGGGGTTATTTAAGCTTAACTGGAGGTTTTTGTAAGTATTTTAGATTTGTATAGGTTGAACTCGATGGACTTCGTTCTTTTTTCAACCTTATCTACTATGTTACAATAATGTTATTAACCCCTAATCTAAATTAAACAGCCCTTTTACCTGAAAAAAATTACAAAGACCCACTAACATTACAAACAGATTACAATTACAGATTATAATCTAAAAAAAAACTAAACTACCCATTGTGAGAAAAAAGGGGGGCGGGGCGTGAGGGCGCTAGTGAAAGCTTAAGAAATCTAATGTGTTAATATTTGACACAATGTGTGTATGTTTAGATAGGTAAAAATTCCTTAATTGATTATTCAAGAGTTATTATTTGTGAAACAGAAATTTCTTTCATAAGTGTTTATTTATTTGAAAATTGTGTTGCAATTTGTGCTATATAACGTTTAAGATACAGTATGACCATTTATCATAATTATCAAATGTGAATAAAGTGCACTGTGTGATAGTTCTTATGCACCCAAAAGTTCCTTAGTTATTTATATTCAATGCTATATAGAATAAATGCTTTGCTGAAAAGTTCATACGTTTTGAGTTGTGTATTCCATACGTGTTAGTCTACAAATTTCTTAAATATAACGATGTTTCAAGGTATCTAGATGCTAATACTATGTAAGTATATATATTTCACATAGATATATGCAACACAACCACTGAGAAGAAAGAGAAATCTTAATAAAAGTTATTTATTATAACAATATAGAATAAGACTTGATAATATAGAATAAGGGGACGTCTCCCCAATAAAGAGTATATAAAAAAGGAGGGATAAAACCTTATAACAATAAAATGTGAATCTCTAATAATTATTACGCAACTCTGTACAACAAGGGAGTCTCTGCAACCAAAATTTATAAGAATTTCCAATAGCCGTTTTGTCTTGACAGAAATGTTTCCTGTTACGGCAATAAAGTCTTTGCAAAGTGGGTATAAACTGTGTAATATTCAGTCCCAAACTTGGCGGTTTAGAGTAGGAACAAATGAGTGTTATGATACTTAACGTATGAGTTACCTTATCCCTTTGTGCAAGGTTCAGTCACTGCTTCTTTCCTCGATGCGACTGAAAGCTCAGACCCGCCACGTGTAGTCGGCGTCTGATGTCACTGCCTGGTCTTTGATCTTCTGATCCGTTAGAAAGTAACAATTTTGGCTCTTTAGTTTTTCAGAACCTCTGTATTCCAAAGAAATCCTGCACTTAGTGTTTTACACGCAGGAAAGGAATCCTATGAAAGCGATGGTGTAGTAGTTGTTGGTGGTGGAAATAACCCGGGTTATCCTGTCACAACAGTTTTCTAATTGCTTGAAATAAAAAACTTTTAAAAGTCACTTGATGCCACTAAGGGTCACAGGAGTCACTAGAAGCCACTGAAGGTCACAAGAGTCAATGCGTTTCGCTCTATACAGAGCTTTATCAAGATCAAGATACAGTTTTCCATCTCAGAAGTTGCATCACTTGTGAAGTGAAGACCGAGAGCTGCCTTTTCCTCATACGGACTTTTGTGGGACTGTCTACATATACCTTTCACATTGGCCACTACCCAGTGCCACGTGTGTATATATATATATATACATCCATTTGTTTATTAATAATTCTTTTAATTATTTTTGTATTTTATATTTTGTTTTCTCCATATACTTTTTTTTATGTATTTGGTGTTTTTAAATGTATATCTAACACTTGGGTAACTTTTACCACTGTTGCTTAGCGCCTCCTATAGGTGATCTGTGGTATTACCAGCACAGATCTTCCAGTTTTTTAACTCATACGTTAAGTATCATAACACTAATTTGTTCCTACTCTGAACCGCCAAGTTTGGGACTGAATATTACATGGTTTATACCCACTTTGCAAAGACTTTATTGCCGTAACAGGAAACATTTCTGTCAAGAAAAAACGGCTATTGGAAATTCTTATAAATTTTGGTTGCAGAGACTCCCTTGTTGTACAGAGTTGCGTAATAATTATTAGTGATTCACATTTTATTGTTATAAGGTTTTATCCCTCCTTTTTTATATACTCTTTATTGGGGAGACGTCCCCTTATTCTATATTATCAAGTCTTATTCTATATTGTTATAATAAATAACTTTTATTAAGATTTATCTTTCTTCTCAGTGGTTGTGTTGCATATATCTATGTGAAATATATATACTTACATAGTATTAGCATCTAGATACCTTGAAACATTGTTATATTTAAGAAATTTGTAGACTAACACGTATGGAATACACAACTCAAAACGTATGAACTTTTCAGCAAAGCATTTATTCTTTATAGCATTGAATATAAATAACTAAGGAACTTTTGGGTGCATAAGAACTATCACACAGTGCACTTTATTCACATTTGATAATTATGATAAATGGTCATACTGTATCTTAAACGTTATATAGCACAAATTGCAACACAATTTTCAAATAAATAAACACTTATGAAAGAAATTTCTGTTTCACAAATAATAACTCTTGAATAATCAATTAAGGAATTTTTACCTATCTAAACATACACACATTGTGTCAAATATTAACACATTAGATTTCTTAAGTTTTTACTAGCGCCCTCACGCCCGCCCCCTTTTTTTCTCACAACACAAAATTAAGTTTGAAGGACTTTTTTTACTGTGAGGTGTTTGGAATCACTGTTTCCAGCGCTCTACTTACTCCACTTATATCTAAACTACCCATTGCCCTGAAAAGAGCATTTGTATGGGCATTTAGCTCTTTTGCATTGCCCTGAAAATGGCATTTAGCTCTTTTATAAAAAGCCCAAACCCTAATCTAAAAAACTAACTCCCGAAGATCCACTTACAGTTGCTGAAGTCCCACTTGAAGGATCTTCATACTGTCGGCTCCATCTTCATCCCGGAGGCTCCATCTTCATCCACGCAGCTCCATCTTCATTCAAGCAGCAGCTTCTATCTTCATCCCGGCAGCATCTTCTATCTTCATCCTGCGGGTCCATCCTGAAGAGGCGGAGCATCATCTTCAGACGGTCACCGACGTACACTGAATCTTTAATGCAAGGTACGCGATTCAAGATGGCATCCCTTGCATTCCTATTGGCTGATTTGATTTTGGAAATTCAAATCAGTCAATAGGATAAGAGCTACTAAAATCCTATTGGCTGTTCAAAACAGCCAATAGGACGAGAGCTTCTGAAATTCTATTGGCTGTTCAAATCAGCCAATAGAATTTCAGTAGCTCTCATCCTATTGGCTGATACATCCGAATTTCCGAATCGGCACATCCTGAAACATACCGAAAATTAATAAATTAGTTTCCAAATTTTGGATCCATTATTCATATTCAGAATTTTTCATTGTTCCTAATATAAACCGCACATCTCCGACACTAACTCTAAGTCTAAATCATTAAATAAAGCTACTAACCCCATAACCACCATTCCCCCGACATTGCCGACACTAACTAAACCTATTAACCCCTAAACCGCAGCCCCCCTACATCGCCAACACTACCTAAACCTGTTAACCCCTAAACCGCAGTTCCCGACACCACCGACACTAGCTAAATCACTAAATAAAGCTATTAACCCCTAAACTGCCATTCCCTGAAATCACAGACACTAACTTAACCTATTAACCCCTAAACCGCTGTTCCCAAACATTGCCGACAATATCTAAATCTATTAACCCCTAAACTGCCATTCCCAAACATCCCCAAAACGAACGAAACCTATTGACCCCTAAATCGCCATTCCGAAACATTGCTGACGCTAACTAAACCTATTACCCCTAAACCGCCATTCCCAAACATCCCCAAAATGAACTAAACCTATTGACCCCTAAATCGCCATTCCGAAACATTGCTGACACAAACTAAACCTATTGACCCCTAAACCGCAGCCCCCCCCACATCGCCAACACTACCTAAACCTGTTAACCCCTAAACCGCGGTTCCCCGACATCGCCAACACTAACTAAATCACTAAATAAAGCTATTAACCCCTAAACTATCGTTCCCTGACATCGCAGACACTAACTTAACCTATTGACCCCTAAACCGCCGTTCCCAAACATTGCCGACACTATCTAAATCTTTTAACCCCTAAACTGCCATTCCCAAACATTGCTGACACTAACTAAACCTATTACCCCAAAACTGCCATTCCCAAACATCCCCAAAACTAACTAAACCTATTGACCCCTAAACCGCCATTCCCAAACATCGCCAACACTAACAAACCTATTAACCCCTAAACTGCCGGCCCCCACATTGCAACAACCTAAATTAAACTTTTTTAACCTCTAACCCTAAACCTAACACCCCCTAACTTTAACATAATTTAAATAGACCTAAATTAAAGTTACAATTATTAACTAAATAATGCCTATTTAAAACTAAAGACAAACTTACCTGTGAAATAAAACCTAAGCTAGCTACAATATAACTAATAGTAATATTGTAGCTAGCTTAGGTTTTATTTTTATTTCACAGGTAAGTTTGTATTTATTTTAACTAGGTAGACTAGTAAGTAAATAGTTATTAACTATTTACTAACTACCTAGTTAAAATAAAAACAAACTTACCAGTGAAATAAAAGTAAAACCTAAGCTGCCTTACACTAAAACCTAACATTACAAAAAATAATAAAGACTACAATTACAAAAAAAAAATACCATTACAAAAAATAACAAATTAAATTATCCAAAACAATAAAAATGATTCCTATTCTAATACCCCATTAAAAAAACCCACCCCAAAATAAAAAAAATCTAATCTATAATAAACTACCAAGGGCCCTTAAAAGGGCCTTTCGTAGAGCATTGCCCTAAAGAAATCAGCTCTTTTGCTAAAAAAGAAAAACCAACACCCCCTAACAGTAAACAAACCCCCAACCCCAAACCCACAAAATAAAATAAAGTTAAACCTAATCTACCCTTTGCCCTGAAAAGGGCATTTGTATGGGCATTTCCCTTAAAAGGGCATTCAGCTCTTTTACTGCCCATTAAAAAAAAAAAAATGGCTTTTCTAAATAAAATTAAAAAACACCCCAAAAAGAAAAAAAAACATTACACAAAATAACAAACGAGTTATCCAAAATAATTACAATTATTCCTATTTTAATACCCCGTTTAAAAAAAAAAAAAAAAAACACCACAAAATAAAAGAACCCTAATTTATAATAAACTACCAATAGCCCTTAAAAGGGCTATCGCCCTAAAGAAATCATCTCTTTTGCTACAAAATAATTTATTTTTTATAATGGTGTTTTTTTTTATTTTTTGTAATTTTAGTGTTTTTTTATTTTTTGTAATGGTAGGTTTTTTTTATTTTTGTAATGTTAGTTGTTTTTTTTGTAATGTTAGGTTTTAGTGTAAGGCAGCTTAGGTTTTACTTTTATTTCAAAGGTAAGTTTGTATTTATTTTAACTAGGTAGTTAGTAAATAGCTAATAACTATTTACTAACTAGTCTACCTAGTTAAAATAAATACAAACTTATCTGTGAAATGAAAATAAAACTTAAGATAGCTACAATATAACAGTTATATTGTAGCTAGCTTAGATTTTGTTTCAAAGGTAAGTTTGTATTTAGTTAATAATTGTAACTTTAATTTAGGTCTATTTTAATTAAGTTAAAGTTAGGGGTTGTTAGGTTTAGGGTTAGTGGTTAATATGGTTTAATTTAGGTTGTTATGATGTGGGGGCTGGCGGTTTAGGGGTTAATAGGTTTAGGTAGTGTTGGCGATGTGGGGGGGGCTGCGGTTTAGGGGTCAATAGGTTTAGTTAGTGTCGGCAATGTTGGGGAATGGTGGTTTAGGGGTTAATACTTTATTTAGTCATTTATTTAGTGTTGGCAATGTTTGGGAATGGCAGTTTAGGGGTTAATAGGTTTCGTTAGTGTTGGAGATGCGGGGGGGCAGCTGTTTAGGGGTTAATAGGTTTAGGTAGTGTTGGCGATGTGAGGGGGTGCAGTTTAGGAGTTAATAGGTTTAGTTAGTGTCGGTGATGTCGGGAACGGTGGTTTAGGGGTTAATAACTTTATTTATTAATTTAGTTAGTGTCGGCAATGTGGGGGGGGCGACGGTTTAGGGGTTAATAGATTTAGGTAGTTTTAGTGATGTGGGGGGATGCTGGTTTAGGAATTAATTGCTTTATTTAGTGGCGGCATGGGTGACGTCAGTGGTTTTTATTCTTTATTCATATGCAATATTCTATAACTTCAGAATAGAATAATGCATATGAAATAAGAATGTATCTGAGAAAACGAATGAATCCGAAAAAACGAACGTATCCGAAACTGATTTAACGTAACGTAACTAATTTGCTGAAACAACATTTTTTTTTTAAACTTAACTAAACTAATTTTCCGAAATGAAATTATTATTTAACTAATTGAAAACTAATCAAAATGAACCAAATTTTTTAGTGGCGCACAAGTCTAGTATATATCCAACCTTAATAGTACATAGATACAATGGATACCATCAGTAGCTGTCTTGTTTTGACAATCAGCTGTTGGACTCAACTCCTTCCCCGTCTATGTAACCGGACGAATCAGGACGCGGAGCATCTTGATGATGTCACAGCGATGATAGTGAGGCTGCGAGTGGCAGCGGGATACATGGCTAAGTATCATTAGATTTAACAAGCAGTGGGGTAGATAAGGGATGTAGTTTGTGTGTTAGGGTATACTGTGTGTTTTTCTGACTGCCATTTGACAAAGGGACCAGACCGGTGCCCGAAACGTTATATATTTTATACGCTGAATAAAGGTTACTTTTTGCTGATCTCTTTTCTTGGATATTGCTATTTCATTGAGAGCACTTTGGCATAGGTGATCTGAGGAGTGCAAGTCTGACTGACTGATTATATATATATATATATATATATATATATATATATATATATATATATATATATATATATATATATTTAAACAGTCGCATGCAAAAGTTTAGGCACCCCTGACAATTTCCATGATTTTCATTTATAAATGATTGGGTGTTTGGATCAGCAATTTCATTTTAATCTAACAGAAAATGTGCAATATGCATCAAAACGAAATTAGACAGGTGCATAAATTTGGGTACCCCAACAGAAATATCACATCAATATTTAGTAGAGCCTCCTTTAGCAAAAATAACAGCCTCTAGACGCTTCCTGAAGCCTGTAATGAGTGTCTGTATTCTGGATGAAGGTATTTTGGACCTTTCCTCCTTGCAAAACATCTCCAGTTCAGTTAGGTTTGATGGTTGCCAACTTTGCCAAGCATGGACAGCCCACTTCAAATCACCCCACAGATTTTCAATAATATTCCGGTCTGGGGACTGGGATGGCCATTATACTTGTTCCTCTGCATAAATGCCAGAGTAGATTTTGAGCAGTCTTTTGGGTCGTTGTCTTGTTGAAATATCCAGCCCTGGCATAACTTTTTGACTGATTCCTCAACGTTATTCTCAAGTATCTGCTGATATTGAGTGGAATTCCTGTGACCCTCAACTTTAACAAGATTTCCAGTACCGACACAGGCCATACAGCCCCACAGCATGATGGAACATCCCCCAAATTTTACTGTGGGTAGCAAGTGTTTGTCTTGGAACGATGTGTTCTTTTGCCGCCATGCATAACACCCCTTGTTATGACCAAATAACTCAATCTTTGTTTCATCAGTCTACAGCACCTTCTTCCAAAATGAAGCTGGCTTGTCCAAATGTGCGTTTGCCTACCTCAAGCGATTCTGTTTGTGGCGTGTGTGTAGAAAAGGCTTCTTCCGCATCACTCTCCCATACAGCTTCTCCTTGTGCAAAGTGCACTGAATTGTTGAATGATGGACAGTGACACCATCTGCAGCAAGATGATGTTGTAGGTATTTTGAGGTGGTCTGTGGGCTGTTTTTGACCGTTCTCACCATCCTTTGCCTTTGCCTCTCCAATATTTTACTTGCCCTGCCACTTCTGGCCTTAACATGAACTGTCCCTGTGGTCTTCCATTTCCTCACTATGTTCCTCACAGTGGACACTGACAGCTTAAATCTCTGTGATACCTTTTTGTAGCCTTCCCCTAAACCATAATGTTGAACAATCTTTGTTTTCAGGTCATTTGAGAGTTGTTTTGAGGCCCCCATGTTGCCAAAAACAACAACAACTTGCAAGTGGCCACCTTAAATAACTTTTCTCATGATTGGATGCACCTGTCTATGAAGTTCAAGGCTTAATGGGCTCACCAAACCAATTGTGTGTTCCAATTAATCAGGTATTCAAATCAACAAAATGACAAAGGTGCCCAAATTTATGCACCTGTCTAATTTTGTTTTGATGCATATTGCACATTTTCTGTTAATCCAATAACCCACATTTCACTACTAAAATATTACTGTGTCCTTCAGCTATTTGATAGATCAAAATGAAATTGCTGATCCAAACACCTAATTATTTATAAATGAAAATCATAGAAATTGTTAGGGGTGCCTAAAATTTAGCATACGACTGTATATATATATATATATATACAGTATGTAGATATATATATATATATATATTTGTGCATTATATATATATTTGTGCATTTTATATATATATATATTGAAAAAAGTTGTATATTAGCTAGTACGGGATATCTATGGACTAGGCCCCACAGTAAACCAATGCTGTTTTGGAGGCCAAGGTGCACGAAGGTTTAATATATTAACATGAACTAGAAAAATAAAAATGAATAAACCCCACCCAGCAACCCCATATTAAGCATCATCAGAAAACATAAGAGCTACCATATATCTAGAGAACACACATAAACAGATGTCAGCAGGTGCAATTAAACAAATATTTATTCAGATAGATAAGAGCAAAAGTAAAAAATACAACCATCCAATTGAAATATATGGTCGTTAACCACCTCTCCCTGTTAGACACTGCTTCACTCTTTATCTACCAGTACTCAGGCGTGAACACAGTTCTAAATATTAGGGTGCGATCTTACAGGTATTTAAACACCACACTTCTCACAGCATGCAATCCGTGTATTACCTGTTGGGTAGTAGTGGTCAGCCTCTTCTCCTCCAAATCCACCGCTCGTTGGACAAGAATAAAAAGTCCTTTACTTACAATTGATCATGCCTGAGGAATCCCTTAGTGACGTAAGGGTGAAACACGTGTAGCGGTTTGTTTGGACGGCTCATGCTGGTTTCTACGCTGTTTGGAATTACAGCAATGCATTAATACATCAAGGAGCCCTAAAGCACTCCCTTTGTAAGTAAAGAACTTTTTATTCTTGTCCAACGAGCGGTGGATTTGGAGGGAAAGAGGCTCACCACTAACTACCAAACAGGTAAAACACGGATTGCATGCTGTGAGAAGATTGGTATTGAAATACCTGTAAGATCACACACTGATACTTAGACCTGTGTTCAAGGCCTGAGTACTGGCGGATAAAGAGTGACGTAGTGTCTAACAATGAGAGATAGTTAATGACCATATATTTCCCTGCTTTTACTGGTCCAGTGAGTGTGACATCTAGGCGGACCAGCTTTAGCTTTGCTGTGTAATTCGATTACTACATTGGGAGTAAAGGTGAAGATTTTGGAATACCCCATTAACAATGTTACAAGTATCAGGCTCTCAGCCGTTGAATGTTTCTTCTTGAGATGATGGGTCGGCAACAGTTGGATACAATTATATAAGGTTTATTTGCTACATTTAATAACACTGCCTATTGGGACTTATGAGCAAGATTTTGCTACATTTAATAACACTACCTATTGGGACTTGTGAAGGCTGAATACATTTATGATAACAGGGATCCCCGTATTAGGCTCCTGGGAGATTTATTAAAGGCCTTAACTTTAGATCATCAATTGGATGGTTGTATTTTTTACTTTTGCTCTTATCTGTCTGAATAAATATTTGTTTAATTGCACCTGCTGGCATCTGTTTATGTCTGTTCTATGGATATATAGTAGCTCTGTGTTTCTGATGGGGCTTAATATGGGGTTGCTGGGTAAGGTTTACTAATTTTTCTTTTTCTAGTACATATATATAAATACCAAGGAAGCGCACTCTCTCTCCACAAATAGCAACTACCAGGGTGCTGACAGCGATCATATATAGAAACAAATTGCAGGCACTCTCTGGTTTTCTTCAATACTTCACACTTTATTGTGCATACATGTATATGTATAAAAGTGTGGACCATTCTTAGAATTGACTAGATTCTAATCCCACTGGTTTTGTGCCAACGTGATATGGCAGTTTGTTAAATTTTACGGATCTGTTAACTCGATTTCCCAATGCAGCATAAAAAGGGCACTACAGTGTTAGTCAGTGTATTCAAAGGAAGAAAAAATCCTTTTGTAAGAAAATAACAAAAGTGATATACAGGTAATACATTGAATTGTTAACTAAAAGTGGATATAATTCAAAGCTTTCAGGACACTGAGGTCCCTCTATCAAGCATTCCTATTAACAAGTGAAGCTCAGTCATATTTATATGCATTGGGATAATTAGGAGTGAAGAGTAATTTATAGCTCCTGCTTTTTGCGAGCATCGGGTAGCACGAGTATTACAAGTTTTAAGTAAAAAGCGCTAAACTGACACACGCAAAAAGCCGAGCTTCGAATATCTCGACTACCTTAACGTATTCCCCCATCGACTTCAACCAGACATGAAATATGAATATTTCACATTCCAGTGTTCTTCACATAGAAGAATATGTTCCATTTATTCTTAATATATATATATATATATATATATATATATATATATATATATATATATATATATATATATATATATATATATATATATATATATATATATATATATATATATTGTGTGTTTTTTTGGTAAACTATATATCTATACCTTTAAATCTATAATTTTCCTGTAAACACTGTTCTGATTTAGAAGTCAATCACAATGCTCGTGAAGTTTCTCAAGTGATCACAATGCATTATTGTTTTGTTTGTTAAAAGCCTGTAGGCAAAAATAGCTTTTCAACAAAAAAGCTCCTGAAAAGATACAATAGCCCATTCACACCTCTTAAGGCTACAGTAAAGGTCTCTTAATGTAACCCGTTTGTTCACTTGGCAAATACTGTAAACTGATTCCATCCTGAACAATGATTAACCAATATGAATGCAATAGGTCTCTTTTCATGATGGGATGATAAAGTAATAGAAAAATGGTGCATTGTCTGCCCATCCTGACAACAGAAAAATGTGCAATCAGATGGTTTACCAGTGGTGAGGATGGAAACAGATTACAATAGGTCTTTCTAAAAACTCAATTTAAAAGACACCAGTACTGTTAATGTGGCTTATAATCAACTATGAAAATGAAATATAAAACAGGACATTTATAGATGTTGGAATCCTGAAGTGGCTTTTCCTGCAGAACCCCTTAGTAGAGGAGATGACCAGCTCAACACTGCAAAACTGGCCTCAAAAAAAGTGTTGTAAACTGACTAAAAAAGGAATTGTGATCACCAAGAACTTTCTGACCCCATAGGAGAAATTTAGCTTTTTTTTGAGAATCTGAAAAACCTGTTTACAAGTGTGCGAAAGAGCTGAAAGCATGCTATTTTGGATCATGTTGAATTGAAAAATGGCAGAAAAAGCACAAAAAAAGCCTCAGCCTAATATTCCTTAAAGGGACAGTTTACTCAAAAATGTTCTCCCCTTTAATTTGTTCCCAATGATCCACTTTACCTGCTGGAGTGTATTAAATTGTTTACAAGTAGCTCCTTTACCCTTATATTGGCATCTGAAATTGTTAATTTAGCATGTGGTATCCCCACCTATTCTGAAAGTTTGTGGCCGCGCGTACCAGCTATAGATAAGCTTTGTAAACACAGCCAGCAGAAGAAATTACACTCCCAGTGTGATAAAGCAGAGATAAAGTAATAAAATGTTGATTTTCCATTGTTCTCTCAAAGTATTGGTGATTGTTTTAAGGACAGATATAAGATAAAGAAGCAGGTATATGTGCACAATGTGATACAGTAATGAGATCTGATTATACCTACAAGCTCAACCTATTTTATTAGGCTGTGGCTTCAAAACACAAAAAATGAAAAAAATGCATTTGGCTTTATAAAAGCCAGTAAAATCTTCTATTAGTCTCTGCAGAGCACATGACCATGCATTTCTAAGTTTTAGAAATATTGTGGATTTCAGCACATGGGCACATTTTATTGATAGTGTAAAAAAATCCCTGCTGTAGGTTCTGTTACTACTCCTGACACAAAAACACATACAAACACACACACATATATAGTCATAAATGAGCAATGCTTTAAATACCCCTTCTTCCAGTTAAAGGGACACAAACCCACATTTTTTTCTTTCTGGTTCAGATAGAGCATGTAATTTTAAGCAACTTTCTAATTTACTCCTATTATAAATTGTTCTTTATTCTCTTGCTATCTATATTTGAAAAAAAAGGAATGTAAGCATACCATATTGGTTCAGAGCCTGGGTAGCGCTTGCTGATTGGTGCTACATTTATTGAAAAAGCTTTTATATTTACTTAAAGGAACAGTAAACATCTGGAAAGTTCATTATAAAAAATAAACGGCTAGATTACGAGTTTTTGACGGTAAGGCTTGCAGTGCTAACTCTCCTTTTTTTCTTACAGCTCCCTTTAAACAACGCTGGTATTACGAGTTTTCTGCAAGCCGGCGTTAGCCTCAGAAAAGTGAACGTTGAGCAAAATTTAGCTCCACATCTCACCTCAATACCAGAGTTGCTTACGGTAGCGGTAAGCTGGCAAAACATGCTCGTGCATGATTTCCCCATAGTAAACAATGGGGCTGAGCTGGCTGAAAAAAAAACTAACACCTGCAAAAAAGCAGCGTTCAGCTCCTAACGCAGCCCCAGCCAATCAGAATTAAGGTAGAAAAAATCCTATTGGCTGATGTAATCAGCCAATCGGATTGACCTCGCATTCTATTGGCTGTTCCAATCAGAACTTCATCCGATTGGCTGATATCATCAGCCAATAGGATTTTACCTACCTTAATTCCGATTGGCTGATAGGATTCTATCAGCCAATCGAAATTCAAGGGACGCCATCTTGGATGATGTCATTTAAAGGAACCTTCATTCTTCGTTAGAACTTTGTTTGAAGAGGATGCTCCACGTCGGCTGGATTGAAGATGGACCCGCTCCGCTCCGGAAGGATGAAGATAGAAGATGCTGCCTGGGCCTACTGCCGTCCGGAGGAACTCTTCTGCCCCGATCGGATGAAGACTTCGGACCCTCTGGAGGACCACTTGTGCCCAGCTGGGTGAAGACGGCTCAAGGTAGGGTGATCTTCAGGGGGTTAGTGTTAGGTTTTTTAAGGGGGGATTGGGTGGGTTTTAGAGTAGGGGTGTGTGGGTGGTGGGTTGTAATGTTGGGGGGGTATTGTATTTTTTTTTACAGGTGAAAGAGCTGATTACTTTGGGGCAATGCCCCGCAAAAGGCCCTTTTAAGGGCTATTTGTAATTTAGTATAGGGTAGGGAAATTTTATTATTTTGGGAGGCTTTTTTATTTTATTAGGGGGATTAGATTAGGTGTAATTAGTTTAAAATTCTTGTAATTCTTTTTTTTTCTGTAATTTAGTGTTTGATTTTTTTTTTGTAATTTAGTTTATTTCATTTAATTGTAATTAATTGTAGGTAGTTTAGGTAATTAGTTTAATGATAGTGTAGTGTTAGTTGTAATTGTAACTTAGGTTAGGGTTTATTTTACAGGTACTTTTGTACTTATTTTAGCTAGGTAATTATTAAATAGTTAATAACTATTTAATAACTATTGTACCTAGTTAAAATAAATACAAAGTTGCCTGTAAAATAAAAATAAACCCTAAGCTAGATACACTGTAACTATTAGTTATATTGTAGCTATTTTAGGGTTTATTTTATCGGTAAGTATTTAGTTTTAAATAGAATTAATTTATTTAATTATGTTAAATTAATTTCGTTTAATTTAAATTATATTTAAGTTAGGGGGGTTAGGTTTAGGGTTAGACTTAGGTTTAGGGGTTAATAACTTTATTATAGTAGTGGCGATGTTGGGTTCGGAAGATTATGGGTTAATAATTGTAGGTAGGTGTCGGCGATGTTGGGGGGGGCAGATTAGGGGTTAATAAAATGTAACTAGTGTTTGCGAGGTGGGATTGCGGCGGTTTAGGGGTTAATACATTTATTAAAGTGGCGGCGATGTCCGGTCGGCAGATTAGGGGTTATAAATTGTAGGTAGGTGGCGGCGACGTTAGGGGCGGCAGATTTGGGGTTAAGAAATATAATGTAGGTGTCGGCGATGTTAGGGGCAG
This sequence comes from Bombina bombina, assembly GCF_027579735.1. Classification (NCBI taxonomy): domain Eukaryota; kingdom Metazoa; phylum Chordata; class Amphibia; order Anura; family Bombinatoridae; genus Bombina; species Bombina bombina. The sequence goes on from NC_069501.1 coordinate 1,002,291,272, forward strand.
CAGATTAGGGGTTCATAGGTATAATGTAGGTGGCGGCGATGTCCGGTCGGCAGATTAGTGGTTAAAAATAATTATTTTAGTATTTGCGATGTGGAGGGGCCTCGGTTTATGGGTTAATAGGTAGTTTATGGGTGTTAGTGTACTTTGTAGCCCTTTAGTTAAGAGCTTTATGTTCCAGCGTTAACCCATAAAACTCTTAACTACTGACTTTTAAATCCGGTAGGAGTCTTGGAGGTAGAGGCTGTACCGCTCACTTCTTCCAAGGCTCATAATACCAGTGTTAGGCAAATCCCATTAAAAATATAGGATACGCAATTGACGTAAGGGGATTTGCGGTAGCTTCGAGTAGCGGAAGAAAAGGGAGCGGTACACCTGTACCTGCCTGACTCGTAATACCAGCGGGCGTTAAAATGCAGCATTGGGACCACTCAACGCTGCTTTTTAAGGCTAACGCCAAACTCGTAATCTAGGCAATAGGTTGTTTAGTTATGCATAGTAAAATTGTTTTGCAATATACTTTAATTATTAATTTTGCCCCCTTTTCATGTGATTAATCTCTGAAAATTGTGTCTTTCTGATTCTCAGAACAGGAAAACCACCCTGAAGACTCATCAAGACCAACCCTGCTACAAATGTGTCCCTAATTGGCTTAAAGTGAAAACAACTGCAAAATAATGAACATTATTCTACCTATTTAACTGTGGCCAGCCTTGTTCTCTGTATACTTAAGCCCAGGTTGGCTCCTCCAATAAAGGCAAGTAAGAGGTTGATGGAGCAAACAATTTTATTTTTATAAAAAAATGTTTAGACTTTAGCTAATATGTTATTCTATAGCCAGAAAACAAAAATATGAGTTTACTGTCCCATAAAAAAGCAAATAACTTATATGTTAATGTTGTCTTATTACCTATATATCACTCATTGTACAGTTTGGTAAGCACATAAGGTGATGCATGAATATAGGTACATTTAGTGCATCATTAAAGGGATATCAAACAGTCTGTTTCATTGTTGTAATAAAAAAACACTAAGCAGTGGCTTACAGTATACTTAATGTACATCATTGCAATATGTATTATTCGTCTATTTAAATCGAGTTTGACCTTTTCATAAAAAAAATTAAACTTCATTTGTGCAGTGTCCATTACTTCCTATCACAGCCCTACAAGGAGACTGTGGTCCCTACAGGAGGCTTATCTGGCATGATGTCATAAAACTTCCAGAGTTGGTTTAGTATTAAGTAAATAGACTAGATAAACAGGGAGTCAGATTTCCTGATTCTCAGAACTAACAGAATGAAAGTATCAAACATGTTCCACTCTTATCATACCGAGGGAATTCTAAGTGCTAAATAAGCAAGAAAACAAGTAAGTTGTTTACTGTTTACACAATCTAAAAAAAATATATGTTTATTTTGATTCAACATATTTGTTTTTACTAAAGGAGCACTGTTAAATTTATACAAATATATGAATTTGAACCTAAGACTAATTTTTATTATTTTTTTACCTCACAAAACATTTCTGCTCTGCTTTTCCTATCTGTGCATTTCCCTGCACCTTCCACAACATACCTAAAATTAAAGCTATTTACTTTCCATTAAATACCACAATGTATCTTGTGAACCCTTTGGTCATTATCTGCTCGCCTTTATGTTTCCAAGTAGGTTAAAAAAACTGCATGCAACTCACCTCTTATGTGTAAATTAACATATATTTAACCAGTTAAAAAGTGTACTAAATACAGATCTTCCATAAGTTTTGGATGAAGTATGTCAGATGTCCTAAAATATTAAAGTATTACAGTTATACTAGAAATAAAAAATAGCTTCAAGTAATTGCAAAATGATTTTAGTCAGCAGTAGTGAGAAAGAAATAATCCAACATAACAGACCAACCAGGAATATAAATTGAACTCTCCTTTTAGCACTGCTAGCAAAAGCCAACAATTGAAAGATTCAGTGCTAACTAGGACACAACAACAAAGGAACTAGAACAAATTTTACAAAAATAATTCAAACATTTAAATGAAATTAAAAGCATTTGCTAATTACAGGAATATCAATAATTCATTAGTACCACCCTTTTTCACCACCCTATTGTCCCCCCTTCTAACCTTTCACTTCCCACCACTGCAACCTTTTAATACAATCTTTTTTTTCATCTCTTTCATTCTTTTTCAAATCCCTCGTGATAACATAACCACATTCCTCACTTTCTCACACACCTGCTCCATAAAAAGTTTGTAGTTATTTAACCTTGGAGACTCATTCCAGAGAAGGGCAGGAGCAGGAGAGGCGGCAGCATTAGACAGCCGAAATACTGAACTAGGAAGGCCTCTGATTGCAATACAGTGAATTGGTCCTCTGATTCTGTTTTTCATCGATTTTATTTTAAACCTATTCACCACATTCCTAGCCTAATTATGTCATGATCTATTTGGCTTTGAACTAGTAAAAAATAAAGTCTTTGTTTTTGTAATAAAATTACAATTATCTATCCTAGCTTTGTGAAGGAATAATCTAGATTTTATTAAAGAGACAGACGAATATTTTCCCTCCCTTTGCTAAATGTTTGAATTTACATATTTACCTTAATTATAACAATTTGTTTATATTTTTCAGAATTCATTCTTCCCAATCCAGGGATCTATGGAGTTGACATTTCATCTCAACTTGGATCAGCTGTTTCCTGCAGTTTCTAATTGTCATCGGCAAAATTTGGAGCGTCCATACCAACTCAACTTATAAAGTTTGAAGATTCCAGTTACTTTCAAGTTTCTCTACTTCATGATGTTTCTTCTGTTCTTCTTGTTCATCGTTGGATTACAGTTTTCATTCGATTGGAACTTTTTATCTGTGTTTTGCACCAAAGATCAAAGAGGGGGATTACAATTTACTGGACTCTTTATGGTTATTTGGACTACTCTCATTTGTCACTTCTTTTTTGACCACTCAAGGCTTCCTTTCATTGGTCTATCATCTGTTTTCTTGTTTTACTATGTGTTTCTGTTAATATTGTATTGCTTTTAAGTGCTGTGGAGCAGTAAAAAGAAAAGGTTAAGCAAACTATTTGTCTCGTTCTCTTTAATAAAATCTAGATTATTCTTTCACAAAGCTAGGATAATCAGAATTATCACGTCCCTATGCTAGGTTAAAAGTGGATTGGACAAGCCTGTTTGGCACTTGATTCCTGACTTACTGGCACTCACGTCAATCATTTTGTAATGATCTGTTATGATTGGACAGGAAAAAGTGTACACATGAATGGTCAGCCCCTGTAAATCATTGCAAATGAATAAATTGATTTGTCAAACAATCTATGTTCCTTCCTCCTTTTCTGTGTTCTCAGTCCCTCTGCAAAGCCCATAGGGAAAATTACGAAACAAAAATATTAACAAAACACATAGAAAGCCTGGCACTCTCTTGCAAGCACAAAGCTGATTAAAAGCAAAATGGAACCGTTAGTTACAGCATTTTGCCAATACTAGGTTAGCATGCAAGCGATAAAAAAGGCTTTTTTAGAGCACTCCATAAAAGTCTATGGGAAAAGGATTTAGTGCAGTCTCGATATCCGACCTCCAGATGTTAGCGAGCCTGAGTCTTTCCCTCATGCACAACATTTTTCTTTTCAACTTCTTATACCAACGCTAACATGAGAGTGCTACTTATTTTCCTTGAGTGCAGTTAGCTTTCAACAAATGTATCAGTATTTCCCCTAGAATCATTTTCCTCTTGAATTGATATTCTCTCCACTAACTGTATATCAGTAATCAGAGTGAGATATAGTGGTGCTGTTCCATTTGTAAGGAGTCTCTGTACTCTGTAGCATAATGTTTTGTAAACTTCACCTTATATTCAATTCTTTTTATATATTTGACCAATATTTAATGCAACAAGTAACTTGTTAATTTTAACACCAAGTTCTGATTTCTTCACAGGGCCTGGTGATCAAAAACCTTTCTAAAATTCCTTGAAGTATAGACAATACTTTTTTGATAATCTGCGATAATCTTACCAGAGCAGTGAACTTTAGATCCTCTGACCTATAGTCTTCTGACTAAATTGTTTTTTAATTTTGGTCACATTTTAGTCTTTTCAACTTGTTAGTTTTAGTCAACAAAAAGCTGTTGCTTTTTTGTGTCTTTTTTTTTTAGTGAAAACAGGCCCAATTCTAATTCTAATTAAATAATTCACAATTTATTTTAATAAGAATGTGTTTTTAAAAATATAACCAATATCATGTAACCATATTTTATTATTAGATAATGGGGGCGATTTATCAAGCTCCGTATGGAGTTTGATACCCCTGTTTCCGTGCGAGCCTTCAGGCTCGCCGGAAAAAAAGTTATAAAGCAGCAGTCTAAAGGCCGCTGCTCAATAACTTGTCCATCTGCTCTGAGATCGCAGACAGAAATCAACCCGATCGAATAAGATTGGGTTGATTGACACCCACTGCTAGCGGCCAGTCTGCAGGGGGTGGCATTGCACCAGCAGTTCACAAGAACTGCTGGTGTAATGATAAATGCAGACAATATATCATGTCCGCTCACACTATGATAAATCTGCCCCAATGTCTAAATAGTTTGAGTAAAAAACATTACTGTAAGAACATATATATATATATATATATATATATCAGATAAATAAGGTTAAAGCACTCACTGGACTTTGGATATCAATATGAAATAATTTATTTGTGACATTTCGGGACCTCAAACGTCCCTTCTTCTGACCAACGTTTGAGGTCCCGAAACGTCATAAATAAATTATTTCATAATGATATCCAAAGTCCAGTGAGTGCTTCAACCTTATTCCTCTGCTGTACATTCCTTCAGAGCACCCTGGCAGTTGCAGGATAGTGGTGAGAGTGCATATTCCTTTGAACTGTTGCTTTTATATATATATATATATATATATATATATATATATATATATATATACTATATATATATATATATATATATATATATATATATATATATATATATATATATATAAAGTTAAAAATTAAGAATAAGGAAATAAGGTTCTAATGAAAATTATTATTTACCTTACATTTATTAACTCCTTAACAACACACGTTGTACAGGGTATGTCATACACAAACTGATCGTTAAAGACCAAAAACGTACCCTGTACATCGTTAGGGGTTTAAAGCGGCTGGAAGCGATCCTGATTGCTTCCAGCCACTTTCAAGGCATTGCCGTGATGCCTCGATATTGAGGCATCACTGCAATACTTTTTTGGCACACCAATGCAGAGAGGGCACTCTGTGGCCCTCTCTGCATTGGTCAGCAATGGTGCCGTTCGTTGGTGGGTGGGAGCCATAGCAGGGAGGCGGGTGGACAGCCCATCATTGGAGGGACTTCCAGGTCAGAGTGCGCAAGTGATCAGGAGCGAGTGGGGCGTGCACGTGTGCGCCCCATTAAGTCCGGTGAGGGAGGGAGATGTAGAGGGAGGTGGAGGTAGAGGTAGTGAGAGGGTGGGAAATAAACTGCTCTAAAGGGATCTGGGAGGGTAGGGGGTTGGGGCAGCTACACTACAGATAATTGGGGTTTCACAAAACTGGGCATGAGTTATGAGCAAACTGGGTACTGGCAGACAGCAGCCTGTACCCAAGATGGTGGAGAATAGGTAGAGGGGGAGGGTTAGAGAGCTGTATGGGGGGATCGGGGGGGTGGATCAGGGAGGTTGGGGGCTAAGGGGGGATCCATCACTGCTGAATTAAATATATAAAAAATAAAATAAAGTAAAAAATCCTTTTATTTTAGTACTGGCAGACTTTCTGCCAGTACTTAAGATGGCAGTGACAATTGTGAGGTGGGGGGGAGAGAGCTGTTTGAGGGGGGTCAGGGCGGGATCAGGGGGTGGGATGTGTCAGGTGGGAGGCTGATATCTACACTAAAGCTAAAATTATCCTTACAAATGTCCTACAAGCTACCTAATTAACCCCTTCACTGCTGGGCATAATACAAATATGGTGCGCAGCGATATTTAGCTGCCTTCTAATTATCAAAAAGCAACGCCAAAGCCATATATGTCTGCTATTTCTGAACAAAGGGGATCCCAGAGAAGCATTTACAACAATTTTTGCCATAATTGCACAAGCTAATTGTAAATAATTTCAGTGAGAAACCTAAAGTTAGTGAAAAAGTTAACAATTTTTTTATTTGATCGCATTTGGCGGTGAAATGGTTTCATGAAATATACCAAAGTGGGCCTAGATCAATACTTTGGGTTGTCTACTAAAAAAAAGGATATACATGTAAAGAGATATACAGGGATTCCTGACAGATATCAGTGTTACAACGTAACTATCCCTAATTCTAAAAAAAAATAGGTTTGGAAATAGCAAAGTGCTACTTGTATTTATTGCCCTATAACTTAAAAGCAGAGAACATGTAAACATTGGGTATTTCTAAACTCAGGACAAAATTTTGAAACTATTTAGCATGTTTTTTGGTGGTTGTAGATGTGTAACAGATTTTGGGGTTCAAAGTTAGAAAAAGTGGGTTTTTTTCCCATTTTTTCATCATATTTTATATAAGTAGTAAATTATAAGTTATGATGAAAATAATGGTATCTTTAAAAAGTCAATTTAATGGGAGAAAAACTGTATATAATATGTGTGGGTACAGTAAATGAGTAAGAGGAACATTACAGCTAAACACAAACACCGCAAAAGTTTAAAAATAGCCTTTGTCATTAAGGGTAAGACAATTGAAAAATGGCCTTATGGGTTAAATAAATACATCTGACTATTCAAAAGTGCAAAAGGAGCCTAAATATAGCAAAGTTAAAAATTATTTTTATCTCTACATTCTACTTTCAAACTGTATTAACAGATTAGCATTGGCACATTTTAGCCTAGATTACAAGTGGAGTATAAAAATATTAGCAGTATTGAGTGCAAACACTGTCAAAGTTAAATCAATAGCGCTATTATTCTTGCGCTCTTATTACAAGCTGAAAGTAAAATGGAAGTGGCCGTGTCATCCATTGAAAGTATAAGGCGTGCTAACATTCTCTGTATTTCTTTTTTACAATATCAGATTGTGTGCTATTCTTAGCGTAGGCTCGTGATAATGATACACAACCTGCGCTATCAATAGAGCTTCACTTGTACTCTGGGCCTTTGCAGGTAATGAGCCTTCAATATTATTGAAAAGTCATTTTTGTTATAGTTGTCATCAACAAACTCTGATAAAGCAAAATAAAATATCTTCATTGCTCCTTACATTAAAAATTCAATTCAGTACCTTGCATTCTTGTCATCTATACATAGACCATCACATTGTGCCCTGAATATACATGCAAGAGTGTAAAGTCCCATGATTAATCATCCATAGGCATCCATTATAGAACTTTAAAGGGACATAAATTCCAATTTTTTTCCTTCATGTTTCAAATATAGAATACAATTTTAAACAACCAATTTACTTCCACATGTTTTTCATTCTTTTTATATCATTTGTTAAAGGAGCTGCTATGCACTTCTGAGAGATAGTTGAACACATTGGTGGAGCCAATTACAAGAAATATATGTATGCAGTCATGAGTCAGCTGCAAGCTCCCAGTAGCGCTTTGCTGCTTCTGAGCATACCTAGGAATGCTTTTCAACAAAGAATACCAAATGAACAAAGCAAATTAGATAATAGAAGTAAACTGGAAATGTGTTTAAAATTGTATGCTCTATCTCAGGGGTGCCCATACTTTTTGTGTTGGGATCTACTTTTCAAATGACCAGCTCAACGAGATCTACCCACTAGAAATGGGCTGGCTCCTAAGCCTACATTCCTGCTTTTTCAAATAAAGATACCAAGAGAATGAAGAAAAATTGATAATAGGAGTAAATTATAAAGATGTTTAATATTGCATGTTCTACATCTAAATCATGAAAGAAAATAAAATGTCTGTTTCATATCCCTTCAAGGTTGCATGATTTAGCAACACATGGATGTGCAAAAGCATAAAGATACAACAGAATAATCCTGACGACAAAAGTAGCACTGACTTTAATTTGGGTTAACAGGAGCAACCCATTGTGCCATGTTACAAAACACAGCATTCAAATTACTGCCACTGACCCCCTTTACTTTGTGCCGCGGGCTTGGCCTGATATGACCCAATGAGGCCTACACAAATAAATTTCAATAGCGTACCATGCAGACCATTTATTACAGGGTCAACACCTTCATTTGCCAGACGTCAATCAGACTTGTTCCTTTAGCATAGCACAGCAGCCTCCGCCTTTACTTTTTCTATTTATTGACGCTTACCCTCCTAACTATACTATACCACCGTATACATTAGGAGACTACTCACTCAAACATGCTTTTGATAGGCCAATTATGTTGTCGTTCAAAAATCATCTACCATACTTTTGATAGGCCAATTGTTTTGTCATTCAAAAATCATCTACATTGATTGGTTGAAATCGATGTCCCTCAAGAGACAATATTGTAGCACTTTTCGTGTCTGACCATCAGACTGTTTAATGACCTGCCCCTTCACACACTGTGGTAGATAAAGCGATATCCCTAGCAACAATACTCTACTCACGCCCCAATGTTGAGATTGCGTAACTTGACCACATCAGCCACGATCTACCAGTAGCGCCTTCGGGATCTACTGGTAGATCCCGATCTATCGGGCACCCCTGCTTTATCTGAATCATGAAAGAAAAAATTGGGGTTTCATGTCCCTTTAAACATTTGCTAGGGAAATATCTCATCCAGTTTAAAGGGGCAGTCTAGTCAAAATTAAACTTTCATGATTCAGATAAAATAGGCCATTTTAAATAACTTTCCAATTTACTTTAATCATCAATTTGCTTTGCTCTATTGGTATTCTTAGAAACAAGGTAATCATAGAGATAAAAACTGGGGAATGAGTAATAAAGGGATTATAAATCTTTTTAAACAATAAAAAATCTGGATTAGACTGCCCCCTTATATAGTCTAGTCTAGTAAAATTTGCTAAATATATGATTTGTTAAGGAAACTCTTAACAAGCTTAAACTACAACTGCACAGCCTTCAGGTGCTTGAGACAGAATAAGGTTGCTTTGAGTAGAACATAAAACCAATACCCATTTTAACTTTAGGCAAAATCAAAAAAAGAACTCTTGTCTCAAAGCCAAAGATACAAAAAGCACCGACAATATGGCCTATGTGGTCATTATCTGTCATCTATGCTTCAGTTGATTTGTTCTCTAACAATGAAAAAAAACTGTGTTTTGTGCAATTGTCCACTTTGGTAGATGGGTAGATTTATTGTAATGCTATCTCTGATTCAGATACAATGCACCTAATTCAGTTTACTTAATATAATTGAACTGTTGGAACAGGGGCGTAACTAACGGTGATGCAGACGTCGCAAATGCGACCGGGCCCCAGAAGGTCCCTCCCTCAGGGGGGCCCCGAGTTACTTTAGCAGTCACATGAAAAAAGTTTTAATTATTTTTGTTTTGTTTAAAGAATACCAGGCCAGCGCAAACTTTATTTGACCCACTTCCTTATTAAGTTTGTCCTGTGCTGCGGGCGGCTGCGTGCTGCCTGTGTACAGTGTTACTAAGTCTGAGTCTGTCACCTCACCATCAGCTGTCATGTAAGTCACGTGCTTGTCAGTTTTAGCTGCCTTTGGAGCGGCGCAGCGCAGCTCAGCAGCCCGGAACTAACAATTTTGTATTCTTTGGCGCGCAGCTCCTCCTTACTGACTTGCTGCACGTGTAGTCTTTTCAGTCAGTAGGAGTCTGCAGCGCAGAAGTGAGACTGGAGTGCCGGCACTTGCAGAGGCAGCACTGAGTTCAGGCAGGGACCAGGGCCTGGAGAAGCACGCAGATGGTGAGCTCAGGCTGGGGGGGGGGGGTTGCCGGGTGACTGATCATTTCTGAACTGCCTGTGTGCGTTTAGGTCCAGTAACCCTGGCGCTGGCTGGCACCTAGCTGGTTTCATTTTGTGGAACTGAGCTCCCAATTCTCTGTCTGGATTATTATTTAGTAGAAGAGGCCAATATTGACCCATCATATAAGGAGAGAATGAGATATGAGAGAGCCTGACTTAGGAGCTAGGATTGGAGCAGTGTCACAGCCACTCCCAACCTTTATTAACAATCTTGGCTTCACTTTATCGCTTTAGCCCCAGACCCACACCCTCATTTTCTGCATCGCATACATAATATTTATCTAAATTATTTTAGCCAGTGAGTTCAGCATGTTTGACAGTATTCATGGTGACATACCAAACAGAGTTGCTTTTAATCCTTGTTTAATGCTGCAATGAAGTCAATTGAATGTCAGTGTTTAGAAACACATGATGTGTGTTGTAATACTGTAATACATATTTTCTGATTGGGTTACTATGACTAATGCAGAGTTATTCAGCTAAATATATATTAAATCTTGGTCAGTGTAAAACTTATGCACTTATACAATTTTTAATTCTGCATAAAGAGGCTGTGTTTTTATTAAACCTTACTGACAATAGTTTTCATTAAAAAAAATAAAAAAATCAGTAGTGAACATTGATCATGTAACTTGATTAGTAACCATTAAGCTGATTATGTTTATTTTTTTGTAAAACTTTGGTGTGAACTGTTCCATAGTGTTTGTGTGTATGTGTGTGTGTATATATATATATATATATATATATATATATATATATATATATATATATATATATATATATATATATATATATATATATATATATATATATATATATACACACAGTATATATTTTGTCATTTATAGTGTAAATGTGAAGCTGTGGCAAATTGATAGTGTTCTGTCACATAGTATGTTGTTGAGCCATTATGACAGATTAACTGCTGTTGAGCATAGTGTGTTTAATGCTGCTGTGAGATATTGTGTTTGGCTGTGCAGCTGTAAGACACTGTGTTGGCTGTTTATCTGTGATAGATAATATAGTTTTTGTTGTTTTTACAAAAAGTGAAAGCACATTTTGGGGCTTCTGCAAATGTGAAATGTGGTTTAGTTGTGAAATATTGTGCCAATCACTGCAATATATGACAAAAGGATAAGTTGGGTAGTTGTTAACAAAAATACAGCACACATAATATGTTACATGATATGAGTTATGTTGATTAGAGGCATGCTCACAGTATTGTGCAGCTGTAACACAGGAAATCTATAGCAGTAACATAGTAACATAGTAACATAGTAGATAAGGTTGAAAAAAAGACTGAAGTCCATCGAGTTCAACCTATACAAATCTAAAATACTTACAAAAAGCTCCAGTTAAGCTTAAATAACCCCATTAAAATGTGACCCATTTAATACTAGCAATCATATCCATGAATTTTGTTAGTATACAGAAACTTATCCAGACTATTTTTAAATGTATCTATGGTATTGGCATTCACTACCTCCTTTGGTAATGAGTTCCACAATTTTATTGCTCTCACAGTGAAAAAACGTTTCCGTTGCAGGAGATTAAATCTCCTTTCCTCCAACCTTAAATTATGACCTCTTGTCAGAAACAATTTTCTTGGAATAAACAGAGCTTCTGCCATCTCTGTATATGGGCCTTGAATATATTTATATAAAGTAATCATGTCACCTCTCAAGCGCCTTTTTTCTAAAGAAAACAGACCCAGTTTGGCTAGCCTCTCCTCATAGGTTAATTTCTCCAATCCCCTTATTAGCTTTGTGGCCCTTCTCTGAACTTTTTCTAGTTCTGCAATATCTTTTTTAGCAATTGGTCCCCAGAACTGCACTCCAAACTCAAGGTGAGGTCTTACCAGGGCTTTATATAATGACAGAATTATGCTTTCCTCCCTTGAATCAATACCTCTTTTAATACATGCTAGTATCTTATTAGCCTTTGAAGCCGCTGCCCTGCATTGTGCACCCATCTTTAGCTTGTTATCTATTACTACTCCCAAATCCCTTTCCTCCTGTGTTTGGCTAAGTCTTGTCCCATTTAAAAAATACGTAGCCTGCTTATTTTTACTTCCAAAATGTAGAACCTTGCATTTTTCCGTATTAAATCTCATTTTCCATTCACTTGCCCATAGTTCTAATTTTAGCAAATCCCTTTGTAAAGACAGTTCGTCCTGCTCTGACCTTATGACCTTACTTAACTTAGTATCATCTGCAAAAATAGAGATGTCGCTATTTAATCCTTGCTCCAAGTCATTTATAAAAATATTAAAAAGAACAGGGCCCAGTACTGATCCCTGGGGGACGCCACTGATTACCTTTGTCCAATCTGAGTATGATCCATTTACTACTACTCGTTGCTCCCTATCTTTTATCCAGTTATTTATCCATGAGCTAACATTTTCAGCTATTCCCAGTCCCTTAATTTTGTGCATTAATCTCTCATGTGGCACTGTATCAAATGCCTTTGCAAAATCTAAGTATATCACATCCACTGATTCCCCTTTATCTATATTTTGACTTACTTCCTCGTAGAATCTAATCAGATTAGTTTGACATGATCTATTTCTCCTAAAGCCATGCTGATTAGAACTCATAATCTTGTTTACACGAATATGCTCATCAATATAATCCCTTATAATCCCTTATGCCCCCAGTGCTTAAACAAAATGTGTTACTGTACTCTATGGAGTGTATTGTACAGCTGTGACACATGGCCTGTGTTGCCTTATTGTCCTGCACACAGAGTAAAATACATTGGCTCTGAAGTTCATTGTGCTACTGTGACACATTATGTGGGTTGTGTTTTTGTTCACTACCTCATCTACAACATCCTACGACGTGCGCAGAAGTTATTTTCTTTTAATGTTTACAATCTATAATCATTAAACAATTTGCTACTCCCCTAATTTATATACTGTTATGAACACTATCAATCTACATATGTATATATATATATATAAACTAATGCATACACACATACTGTGCTAGCTAGTACACTCTCTAGCGGCATATCTTGTTAAATATTTATATTGCAGAAGTCATGTGTGTGTGCACATAGGTGACTGTGGGTCCTTATGCATGTCTATGAGGGGGGGGGGCCCTTTATGGATTCTTGCACCGGGGCCCTGGAGTTTCTAGTTACGCCTCTGTGTTGGAATTCCTGTTATGCAACTCATATTTTGTTTCATAAATACAGATAAGGTAATAAGATTATGTAGACGGCATTCGGCATACCCACTGGAGTTCAACAAATTATACTAATTTAATGTGCAGAATAGGATATAGCCAAAGGGTGTATATGCAGCAATGATATTACTTTCTAAGTGGTTTTCTAGAGTACATGTGACATGTGAATAAACACATTATAGCCACTGAATTTAACAAAAACAACTCCTTGAACAATGCATACAAAATAAAGAAATCCAGCTTTAATTTGACTAAAATGTATATAAAAAAAATAGTTTAGAGAAAAAGAATGCTGTCTATTCATTGTCAATGTCAATCTGTTTTTGCTGTTGGTGGCATCATCCACACTCCAAGATTAAGATATACTGAATATTATAACAAAAATACCAATATTATTTGAATTTAATAATACATCATTTTATTAGTCATGAAGTAACAATGTCCTAAAAATACATGATATTTACCAATACATTGCAGAATTGTACAGTGATCACAAATTCAAGGTTTATTATTTCTATTGATTATGTTTTTAGTCAAGTTTCATATTTATGGTTTTTTAATTCTTCATTATGTGGTTGGACATATAAAATTAATGCATTTAATTCCGAAATTGTTCTAAAGCATCTGATGTATTCTAGATATTAAATGAAATCAAATACGATAAGGGAAGATATTTATGATACAGGGGACAATGTAAAGACCCTGTGGGTTGAAATAAAGAGTGGGGGGGAAATCCTAAAAAAATATTACTTGGAACATGCTACAAGCCCCCAACATTAGTGAATTTGAGGAAACTCAACTACTAATGCAAATAGGTAAGGCTGCTAATAACAGTGCTGAAATTATGGGAGATTTTAACTACCCTGATATAAACTGGGCCAACAAAACTAGTAATTCAGCTAAGGGGGATAGATTTTTAAATGTTCTCAGGGATAACTTCTTGTCACAATTAATAGAGGAGCCAACTAGGAATAAAGCTATATTCGATTTAGTGCTATCAAACAATACCGATATAATATCAAACATAGAAGTCAAAGAACATTTGGGTAACAGTGATCATAACATGGTCACATTTGAAATCTCTTTTCATAAGCAGTATCTTAAAGGTTTAACTGAGACTTTTAATTTTAAGAAAAAAAAATTCAAAGATTTAAGGAAATCATTAAATAACATAAATTGGGACAAAGTATTCTCTAATAAAAATACAGAGGATAAATGGATAACATTTAAAACTTTGTTAAATATATATACATATCAACAAATACCATATGATTATAAAATTAAAAATAACAAAATCCAAACCAATGTGGCTAAATAAAAATGTGTTAAGAGAAATTAGGAAAAAACGTAGGGCATTTAAATTATACAAAGAAAATAGTACAGACTCAACTTACCATATTTATAAGGAATGTAACAATGCATGTAAGAAAACATTCAAATTAGCCAAAATTGAAAATGAAAAATTAATTGCAGAGGATTCTAAGTCTAATTCTAAAAGGTTCTTTAAGTAAAGAAATAGCAAAAAATCTAAGAAGAACAATATAGGTACATTAAAATGAATGGAGGGTAGCATGATTAATAGTGAAAGGGAGAAGGCTGAGGTACTAAACCAGTTCTTTTCTGCAGTATACACAAGAGAGGAACCAATGGAGGATACTTTGTAACAAACTAGAACATGCCAAATTAATTGGGTTATGTATAGAGGATATCAGGAAAAAACTGGATAATATTAAGATAAGTAAAACTCCAGGCCCAGATGAATTCACCCAAGGCTGTTAAGGTATTGTATTGGGTTCTTGTAAAGCACAGCTAATCACCCCATAAGGGTCTCAAGGCGCTGCTCATTTTATCAACCTCAGAAGGATGAAAGGCTGAGTGGACCTCGCCAGGGATCGAACCTGCAACCCTTGGGTTGCTACAGAGCTCAGCCACAGTGCCTTAGCATGCTGACCTATCTATCCAGCTTAGCACTGTTATAGACAAACCTCTACTCTTAATTTTTCAAGACTCATTATCCTCAGGCATGGTCCCCCGGGATTGGAGTAAAGCTGATTATTATTATTATTATTCTTTATTTATAAAGCGCCAACAGATTACGCAGCGCTGCCCATGGGTACAAGGATAACAGTACAGTGGAGAAACAATACGATAAGACACAAAATTTTACAGACAAATACAGGGGGAATTGAGAGCCCTGTTCCCGTGGGAACTTACAATCTAGATGGGTAGGAGGATTGGAAACAGGAGGTGGGGACTGCAGAGGTGAGAATGATATTAGAGAGGAGATAGAGGGCAACTGTTATTTAATTGAAGTTAGTTTGTTAATAAGTCAGGTGATAAGCTTCCCTGAACAGAAAGGTCTTTAGGGAACGTTTAAAGGAGGAGAGGTTAGGGGCAAGTCTGACATCTCAAGGAAGTGTGTTCCAGAGGGTTGGTGCCACACGAGAGAAGTCCTGTAGTCTAGAATGAGAGGAGGTGATGGTAGAGGACGCAAGAAGCAGGTCGTTGTTGGATCTTAGGGGACGGGCAGGAGTATATTTGTTGATGAGTGAGGACAGGTAGGGTGGGGCAGCATTGGTGAGGGCTTTGTAGGTCAGGGTGAGAATTTTGAATTTAACTCTGTTGTGAATGGGGAGCCAGTGAAGGGACTCACAGAGAGGCGCAGCAGAAACAGAGCGTCGAGAGAGGTGGATTAGTCTGGCAGATGCATTTAGGATGGATTGGAGGGGAGAGAGGCGGGAGAGAGGGAGGCCAGTTAGTAAGTTGTTACAGCAGTCAAGTCGGGAAATTACGAGGGAGTGGATGAGCTGTTTGGTAGTTTTAGCACTCAGAAACGGGCGAATTTTGGAGATATTGCGTAGGTGGTTGCGGCAGGATGAAGAGAGCAGTTGGATGTGGGGACTGAAGGACAGATTTGAGTCAAGTGTGACTCCGAGGCAGCGGACTTGGGGTGATGGGGAGATAGTGCTGCCGCCAACAGTGATAGAAAAATTAGAGACTGGAGTGGAGCTAGAGGGGGGAAAGCTGATGTGGTTCCACTCTTCAAAAAGGGAAGCAGGGATGATCCAGGAAGCTATAGACCAGTTAGTCTGACATCAATAGTGGGGAAGATATTTGAAAGGATTATAAGGGATTATATTGATGAGCATATTCATGTAAACAAGATTATGAGTTCAAATCAGCATGATTTTATGAGAAATAGATCATGTCAAACTAATCTAATTAGATTCTATGAGGAAGTAAGTAAAAATATAGATAAAGGGGAATCAGTTGGTGTGATATACTTATATTTTGCAAAGGAGTTTGATACAGTGCCACATGAGAGATTAATGCACAAAATTAAGGGACTGGGAATAGCCGAAAATGTTAGCTCATGAATAAATAACTGGATAAAAGATATGAAGCAATGAGTAGTAGTGAATGGATCATACTCAGATTGGACAAAGGTAATCAGTGGAGTCCCCCAGGGATCAGTACTGGGCCCTGTTCTTTTTAATATTTTTATTAATGACTTGGAGCAAGGATTAAATAGCGACATCTCTATTTTTGCGGATGATACTAAGTTAAGTAAGGTCATTAGGTCAGAGAAGGATGAACTTTCGCTACAAAGGGATCTGCAAAAATTAGAAGTATGGGCAGGTATATGGAAAATGAGATTTAATTCTGGAAAATGCAAGGTTCTACATTTTGGAAGTAAAAATAAGCAGGCAATGTATTATTTATATGGGACTAGACTTAGCCAAACAGAGGAGGAAAGGGATTTGGGAGTAGTAATAGATAACAAGCTAAAGATGGGTACACAATGCAGGACAGCGGCTTCAAAGGCTAATAAGATACTAGCATTTATTAAACGAGGCATTGATTCAAGTGAGGAAAGCATAATTCTGTCACTATATAAATTTCTGGTAAGACCTCACCTTGAGTATAATGTGCAGTTCTGGGGACCAAACGCAAAAAAAGATACTGCAGAACTAGAAAAAGTTCAGAGAAGGGCCACAAAGCTAATAAGGGGAATGGAGAATTTAAGCTATGAGGAGAGGATAGCCAAACTGGGTCAGTATTCTTTAGAAAAAAGGCGCTTGAGAGGTGACATGATTACTTTATATAAATATATTCAAGGCCCATATAAAGAGATGGCAGAAGCTTTGTTTATTCCAAGAAAATTGTTTGTGAAAAGAGGTCACAATTTAAGGTAGGAGGAAAGGTGATTTAATCTTCTGCAACAGAAACATTTTTTCACTGTAGGAGCAATAAAATTGTGGAACTCATTACCAAAGGAGGTAGTGTAAGCTTATACCCTAGATACATTTAAAAATTGTTTGGATACATTTCTGTCTAGAAACAAAATTCATGGATATGATTGCTTATTTTAAATGGGTCATCTTTTAGTGGGATTATTTAATCTTAACTGAAGCTTTTTGTAAGTCTTTTATATTTGTATAGGTTGAACTCAATGGACTTCAGTCTTTTTTCAACCTCATCTACTATGTTACTATGTTTAAATGGTAAAGAAAAGTTTCCTAAAGTAATACAAATATGTAATATTTATTTTATTAACATTTAATTTTTTTTTATCATCTATTGCATCTGGAAGCACAAGTATTTTTCTGTATTCTGCATTAGAGGGAGCTGAGGGAGATCATCCCACACCCACAGCCAGTGAGCTGGGACACTGAGAGATCCCAGTCTGCGTTATTAAGCACATTGGGTGCTGCAACTTTTGTGAGTATGGTTGATAATTACGTTATGTGAATATCATCTTCATTACACTAGGAGGCGCCCTCTGTTTTGTCTTTTATACACAGGAAGAGTGTTTGCACCCTCATTCCTACCATATTTTCTTTTAAATGAAAATACATATGTCATTGATAAAGAACTGTTTGGTAAAGATGTGTAGCCTAGTTATACTTTCCATGTAGCATGCATTTTACCTCCTAAATTACACTGGTCTAGATTACAAGTAGACATGTGTGACGCTAAAAAATTTGTTTCATTTTGTTTCTTTTCATTAGTTAAATAAACAATTTTGTTTCGGCAAATAAGTTTAGTTAAGTTAAAAAGAAAATTGTTTCAGCAAATAAGTTATATTAAGTTAAATCGTTTTTTTTGGATCCGTTCATTTTTTTCGTAACCATTTATAATTCATATGCATTATTCTATTCTGAAGTTTAGAATACAATAATGCATGTGAATAAAGAATGGATCCGAAAAAATGAAAGGATCAATAAAAAACAATTTAATTTAACATAACTAATATGCCAGTGATTGTCGAAACAAAATTATCTAAAACTGCCGCCACCCACATCGCCGACACTAAATAAAGCTATTAACCCCTAAAGCGCCGTTCACCGGCATCGACAACACTAACTAAACACTAAATAAACCTATTAACCCCAAACTGCCATTCCCAAACATCACCAACACTACGTAAACTTATTAACGCCTAAACCGCAGTTCCCCAACATTGCCGAAAACTAAATAAACCTATTAACCCCTAAACCACTATTCTCAAACATCTGCAACACTAACTAAACCTATTAACCCCTAAACCGCCGTTCCAAAACCTCGCCAACACTAAGTAAACTTATTAACGCCTAAACAGCAGTTCCCCAACATTGCCGAAAACTAAATAAACCTATTAACCCCTAAACCGCTGTTCCCAAACATCGCCAACACTAACTAAACCTATTAACCCCTAAACCGCAGTTCCCAAACATCGCCGACACTAACTAAACCTATTAAGTCTTAAACCACTGTTCCCAAACATCGCCAACACTAACTAAACCTATTAACCCCTAAACCGCAGTTCCACGACATTGCTGACACTAACTAAACCTATTAACCCCTAAACCTCACCCCCACATCGCAACAACCTAAATTAAACTATATTAACCCCTAAACCTAACACCCCCTAACTTTAACATAATTAAAATAGACCTAAATTAAAGTTACAATTATTAACTAACTACCTATTTAAAAATAAATACAAACTTACCTGTTAAATAAAATAAAACATAAGCTAGCTACAATGTAACTATTTACTAACTTCCTAGTTAAAATAAATACAAACTTACCTGTGAAATAAATATAAAACCTAAGCTTACACTAATAAAACCTAACATTACTAAAAATAAAAAACCTAACATTACAAAAAAAAAAAAAACTACCATTACAAAAAATAACAATCGAAATTATCCAAACCAATAAGAATTCCTATTCTAATACCCCATTTTTAAAAAAAAAACACCCCAAAACAAAAAAAACCTAATCTATAATAATCTACCAAGGGCCCTTAAAAGCTCTTTTGCAAAAAAAATAAATTCAGCTATTTTTCGGCCTATTAAAAATAAAAAATGCCTAATCTAAAAAAAAAAATCCCATTACAAAAAATAACAAATTAAATTATCTAAAATAATAAAAATTATTCCTATTCTAATACCCCGTTTTAAATAAAAAACAAATACCCCCAAAAAACAAAAAAAAAATAACACTAACCCCAAAATCGGTACAGTTTCTGAAGTCCACCTGGACCTCCACCTCCACGCATCAACGGCTCCGACTGAGCAGGGAGGAAGAAGATGCTTTACCGCTGGGATGAAGATCTTTCACTGGGCTTCAGCAACTGTGAGTACCAACTTTGGGGTTAGTGTTAGGATTTTATTTGTTTTTTTGGGGGGTGTTTTTTTTTTTAGATTAGGGCTTAGTTTTAATGGGCCAAAAAAGAGCTGAATGCCCTTTTAAGGGCAATGCCCATACACATGCCCTTTTCAGGGCAATGGGTAGATATTTTTTTTTTTAAGTTAGTTTTTTTAATTTGTGGGTTGGGGGGGTGGGGGTTTGTAATTTTAGGGGGTGTTTGTTTTTATTTTTTTGCAAAAGAGCTGTTAACTTTAGGGCAATGCCCTACAAAAGGCCCTTTCAAGGGCCCTTGGTAGTTTATTTTGGGGTGGGTTTTTTTATAGTGGGATATTAGAATAGGAATCATTTTTATTATTTTGGATAATTTCGTTTGTTATTTATTGTAATGGTAGTTTTTTTATTTTTTTATTTGTAGTGTTTATTATTTTTTGTAATTGTAGTTTATTTTTTTTTGTAATGTTAGGTTTTTTATTTTTGTAATATTAGGTTTTATTAGTGAAGTGTAGGTTTTGTTTTTATTTCACAGGTAAGTTTGTATTTATTTTAATATAGTTTAATTTTGGTTGTTGCAATATGGGGGCAGTGGTTTAGGGGTTAATAGGTTTAGTTAGTATTGACGATGTGGGTATACGGCAGTTTATGGGGTTAATAGGTTTAGTTAGTGTCTGCGATGTTTGGGAACTGCGTTTTAGGGGTTAATAGGTTTTGTTAGTGTTGGCGATGTTTGGAAACTGCGGTTGGTTTAGTTAGTGTCGGCGATGTCGGGGAACTGCGTTTTAGGGGTTAATAGATTTAGTTAGTGTCGTAGATATTGGGGAACTGCAGTTTAGGGGTTAATAGTAGTGATGTCGTGAACATAAAAATTTGGGTTCGCGAACGGCAAACGTGAACTTCCGCAAAAGTTCACGAACAGGTGAACTGGGCGAACCGCCATAGACTGCAATAGGCAGGCGAATTTTAAAACCCACAGGGACTCTTTCTGGCCACAATAGTGATGGAAAAGTTGTTTCAAGGGGACTAACACCTGGACTGTGGCATGCCAGAGGGGGATCCATGGCAAAACTCCCATGGAAAATCACATAGTTGATGCAGAGTCTGGTTTTAATCCATAAAGGGCATAAATCACCTAACATTATAAAATATGAGGAAAAAATGGAAAAAAACACACTTTTTCTAACTTTGACCCCCAAAATCTGTTACACATCTACAGCCACCAAAAAACAACCATCCTAAATAGTTTCTAAATTTTGTCCTGAGTTTAGAAATACCCAATGTTAACATGTTCTTTGCTTTTTTTTGCAAGTTATAGGGAAATAAATACAAGAAGCACTTTGCTATTTCAAAACCACTTTTTTTCAAAATGAGCGCTAGTTACATTGGAACCCTGATATCTGTCAGGAATACCTGAATATCCCTTGACATGTATATATATTTTTTTTTAGAAGACATTCAAAAGTATTGATCTAGGCCCATTTTGATATATTTCATGCCACCATTTCACCGCCAAATGCGATCAAATAAAAAAAAATTGTTAACTTTTTCACAAACTTTAGGTTTCTCACATAAATTATTTACAAACAACTTATGCAATTATGGCATAAATGGTTGTAAATGCTTCTCTGGGATCCCCTTTGTTCAGAAATAGCAGACTTATATGGCTTTGGCATTGCTTTTTGGTAATTAGAAGGCTGCTAAATGCCACTGCGCACCACACGTGTTTTATGCCCAGCAGTGAAGGGGTTAATTAGGGAGCATGTAGGGAGCTTGTAGAGTTAATTTTAGCTTAAGTGTAGTGTAGTAGACAACCCAAAGTATTGATCTAGGCCCATTTTGGTATATTTCATGCCACCATTTCACCGCCAAATGCGATCAAATTTAAAAAAAACTAATTTTTTCGCAATTTTAGGTTTCTCACTGAAATTAATTACAAACAGCTTGTGCAATTATGGCACAAATGGTTGTAAATGCTTCTCTGGGATCCCCTTTGTTCAGAAATAGCAGACATATATGACTTTGGCGTTGATTTCTGGTAATTAGAAGGCCGCTAAATGCTGCTGCGCATCACACGTGTATTATGGCTAGCAGTGAAGGGGTTAATTAGGTAGTTTGTAGGGAGCTTGCAGGGTTAATTTTAGCTTTAGTGTGGAGATCAGCCTCCCATCTGACACATCAGACCCCCTGATCCCTCCCAAACAGCTCCCTTTCCTCCCCCACCCCACAATTGTCCCCGCCATCTTAAGTACTGGCAGAAAGTCTGCCAGTACTAAAATAAAAGGTTTTTAATTATTTTTTTAGCATATTTACATATGCTGTGGTGTAGCATCCCCCCTTAGCCCCCAACCTCCCTGACCCCCCCCCCCCCCAAAAACAGCTCTCTAACCCTCCCCATCTGCCTTATTGGCGGCCATCTTGGGTACTGGCAGCTGTCTGCTATTATTTCACAGTCAAAAAAGTGTTGTTTTTTTTAAATGTACACTACTGTTACACCAGATATAAGTGGTGGCACTGGGCAAGTGGGCACAGTATACGCTGTGAGCCTGACCTACATGCTGGCAGGCAGGCAACTGCAATTAGATTACACAGGAAAAAAAAAAAAGCAGACTGATGCTTTAGCCCTAAAAATGGCTTTTTGGGGTGCTGTCCTTACAGCAGAGATCAGATGAGTCCTTCAGGACTGTAGTGGACACTGAATACACTAGCTTAGCTATCAATTTCCCTATTAAATCAGCAGCAGCTACACTGTCCCTCCTCTCACTAAGAATACAGCTTCCGAATGAATCTAAAATGGATGCTGTCCCGGAGGTGGGAGGGTCTGGGAGGGAGGGTCTGCTGCTGATTGGCTGGAATGTGTCTGCTGACTGTGAGGTACAGGGTCAAAGTTTACTCAATGATGACGAATAGGGGGCGGACCGAACATCGCTTATGTTCGCCCGCTGCGGCGAACGCGAACAAGCTATGTTCGCCGGGAACTATTCGCCGGCAAACTATTCGCGACATCACTAGTTATGAATATACCTCTATTGTTAGTGACAATCACAGCAGTGCTAGTGTGACTTAGGGCTAGATTCTGTAAAGGTCATTGTTCTAGCATGATTCTTGTTTTTTCGTAACATGGGCTGAAAATTGATGTTCCATTGGCGTACAAGAAATAGTCTCTCAAATAGCAGTGTAATTCTGTAAACAGATCTCTGTTTTTCCCCATAATTTAAAAGTTGTTTAGCTTTTATCAAAATACTCAAAACACTAATTACTCTGAAAGGAAAACCTATGCATATGGAAATACCAGCGATTTTAAGGTACAGTGCGCTGAAAACTGCATAATTTGATTTGTATTAGGAGTAATATTAAACTTTAAATATACGCCTATGTAGTTTGTCCTCTAAACTTTTACATAGCAGAGAGCTCTCATTATTTTTATGGGAGACATCTCGCCACTTGCAAGGAAAGCACCTTTTTTATAGAAAAATTTGTCTGCAAAACTTTGTCTAGACTGGTGAATACTTTAGAATTGGCCCTTTAGAATCAAACATTAAAAGAAAGAGATTACTACCCTTTGTAGATGTTGTGGTCCTGATGTGATTTTTCCTACAAACCCCCTTAGCTGTACAGGATATCACATACTTAATACATATACACATGAACCTATATCTATGTAAATGTGTAGATACAGCCTATACAATAGTGATGAATAGAGCTTTGATAAATCAATACCATGCATGTTAATATACCTCTTCAATATCTCCTGAGGTCATTTCAGAGTGTTTTGTACAGGTGCAAGATAATAGATTGTTTCTAGCTAGTTTTGGAATAACTGCAAAGATGACTAAAATGCCATTTCGAGAATTTATCAAGTGCCTTGAGGTGTCGAATTTGAAAAGTCAAAAGTGGCCTCGGAAAGGTTTTGAGAAGTTTCTTGAATATAGATTGTGAAAGTCTAAACCTTTTCAGCCCCATAGATAAAATAAGGATTTTTAGAAAGGAGCTGAAAACATGATTGCAGGTACTGGAAAGAGGCAAAAACCTGTTATTATGATCAAATCAAATTAAAAGTGTCTTTTTCCTCTAGAAAAATAGCTGAGAAGCCCCTAGCCTATAGAATGTGATCAACCCCCCAAGTTACTGTTGCATTATGCATAAGGCTATTATAAAATTAATTATACTTATACTTCAGACATAATTTTATGGTCATTTTAGATAGACCTTTAAGTTTTTATCTGTTGTTTAAAGCTATGCTTCTCTGTTTATAAAACTCTAACCCTAGCAATATTTTGGATTCTTGGTTTAATGTGTTTAACATTATTCTCTCCTATAAAATTCCGAGTGCAAGATATGTCCCTCTAAAAGGTGCAGTGCCAGCAGTCAACAAGGTGAGTTAAAGTTAGGACTCACATGAAGAAAGGGTGGCTTTTCACTTTTTGGCCAAATTTTGGCCTGGATTTACACACAAAACATTGTATAGTAGCTTAGGTGTTTGCTTTATTACTCTCTAATTACAGTCAATAATAAAATAGATTACTTTGAAAAACCATCTGTTAGAGAGGAACATAAGGTAGTGAAAGGGACAATTTACTCAGGAAATTAGCAGGTAAGACTTCATTATATTGAGGTTGCTGCAGGGTTCACCACCACCACTAGAAGGTTAATTTCTGTATTTGCCCCTTGTTTACATACTTCTTCTATAGCCAGTGTTTTAATACTACAGTAATGAAATTTTCAGTATAGGTGGCCTTTCAACAAGCAAAATCAGTCATTTTAACTGACGTAAACATAAAGGGGTTATTTGTAAATTATTTAATACACTGCATCAGGTAAATTAGATCACTGGGAATTAATTAAAGAGAAAATTGTAATGTACAATGTCCCTTTAAACACAAGAAATCTCCACTGAATTTTTAAGTCTCCCTTTAATTTCCTCCTGGATGCTTTTGTACTACCTCCAACTCATTCTCACAAAAACTGAGCGTCCCCACTCTCACAGACACCCTACACTGACATTTCTCTTACTGTAGGAAACGCTGTTCTCAAAACATCAACCCATGTCAGCTGTCTTGTGGTCACATTCACTCCACAAATAAAAGTGTTTACCAAATAGTGTGAGGTAAATGACTTTATGTTTATAAGTACATAGAAGCCCCTGGTTGCTGTCATCCTACCTTGAGTTGTGACTCTGAGCCTTGAGTCTCCTCTGGCTCTGCGCAACTTCCACAGCATGTCCTTACCACCATCAGGACAAGAATTGCAAGACCAGCAGTAGAACTCCTCATTCTCTCTCTGGCTTGTAGGGGCTAAGACACAGTTCTCACCCTTTTACAGAGAGTAGCTGGCAATCACTGGGGAATGAAAGAAATAGTCAGATGAGGCATTTATATGTTTGTGTCCGTGCTCATGTGTGCACATTTGTGTGAGTGTGTGTGCATGTGTGAGTGCATGTGATTGTGGGTGTGTATGTTTGTGTGTGTGTGCACATTTGTGTGCACACGTGTGTGTGTTTGTGACTGTGTGCATGTGTGATTGCATGAGTGCATGTGTTTATGAGTGTGTGAAGGTGTGTGAGTGCATGTGTTTGTAAGTGTGTATGTTTGTGAGTATGTGTGTGAGTATGTGTGCACTCATTTGTGTGTGTTTATGAGTGTGTGCATGTGTTTATGAGTGTGTGAAGGTGTGTGAGTGCATGTGTTTGTAAGTGTGTATGCTTGTGAGTATGTGTGTGAGTATGTGTGCACGCCACTCGTGTGTGTGTGCTTATGAGTGTGTACATGTGTTTATAAATGTGTGTGCATGTTTTTATGAGTGTGTGAGCATGTGTGGGTGCATGTGATTGTAAGTGTGTATGTTTGTGAGTATGTGTGTGCGTGTGTTTGGGAGCGTAAGTGCAAATGTTTTTGAGTGTGTGTGTGCGTGCATGTAATTGTGTGTATGTCTGTGAGTATGTGTGTACAGGTGTTAGTATGAGTCCTTTCATTTAAATTTAAATTTCAGCAAAGGAAAGAAGTACAAAACACAGTTACATATATATTACACAGGTAATATAGATGATACATAACATCTTTCTCTGTATTATGTTGCTCTAATTCTGCATAGGGGTTTGGCTGATATTTATAAACCAAATATCCTTGAAATGATGCATTACTGCCTTGTTGCACAAGGCTTTAGGTGGATACTAGTATTAGTATAGATTCAGGTGGTGCACAGCCCTAGACGTAAGTAAATTGATTTGGGATTTGTACTGTCATATCCATCCCTCACAGTTTGTTAATATGCTCTTCTGTGGCTGTCAAAAACTGCTCTATGTAGCTCACAAGGATTTCATACTGCTTTATGTATGGTTTAAAGGGACACTGAACCCAAATTTTTTTCTTTCGTGATTTAGATAAAGCATTCAATTTTAAGCAACTTTCTAATTTACTCCTATTATCAATTTTTCTTTATTCTTTTGCCATCTTATTTGAAAAAGAAGGCATCTAAGCTTTTTTTCTTGGTTTAGGACTCTGGACAGCACTTTTTGAATGGTGGATGAATTTATCCACCAATCAGCAAGGACAACCCAGGTTGTTCACCAAAAATGGGCCGGCATCTAAACTTACATTCTTGCATTTCAAATAAAGATACCAAGAGAATAAAGAAAATTTGATAATAGGAGAAAATTAGAAAGTTGCTTAAATTGAGAAACACTGTACAAATTTTTTTTCTTTTGTGATTCAGATAGAGCAGGCAATTTTAAGCAACTTTCTAATTTACTCCTATTATCAATTTTTCTTCGTTCTCTTGCTATCTTTATTTGAAATTAAAGCCATCTAAGCTTTTTGGGTTAAGAACTCTGGACAGCACTTATTGATTGGTGGATGAATTTTTTCCACCAATCAGCAAGGACAACCCAGGTTGTTCACCAAAAATGGGCCGGCATCTAAACCTAGATTCTTGCATTTCAAATAAAGATATCAAGAGAATAAAGAACATTTGATAATAGGAGTAAACTAGAAAGTTGCTTAAAATTTCATGCTCTATCTAAATCACGAAAGAAAAAAATTGGGGTCAGTGTCCCTTTAAAATTTCATGCTCTATCTGAATCACAAAAGAAAAAATTTGGGTTCAGTGTCCCTTTAACATGAGTTTATTCTGATTTCTTTGTCTTTGGCAAGAAGAAAATAAAAGGAAATTTTACCTCAAAATTGAATCCCCTATGAAAGTTTTAGGGGTCAATCACAATCTATAAGATGAGGTGTTTTCTTCTCTTTTTTTTTGCTGAAAAATTCACTTTTCTTTTTCAAAATGATGACAATAGTGCATTTTTAGCTATTTATGGCAGCCGCAATTGCCTTTTCGCCTCACAAAAAAAGTCAAATTTTTAACATGGAGCCAAAAAGTCCTCAGCAACTTTAAACAGGTTTTCAAGACCAATTTTGCCTTTTCTAATTCCGCACCTCAAGGCACTTGATAAAGCCCCAAATGGCCTTTTCAAGTATTACAAGATGGATTCATTCTCTTATGTTGCACATGTGTAAGTAACTCTGAAATGGCCACAGGAGATATTTTAAAGGTGTATTTGCAAACATGGTATTGATTCATTAAATGTCTATAAATCACTATTGTATAGTCTGTCTGCAGTGGTCAGGGCACACATTTACATATCACTATGTATTAAGTAGGAGGTATACTGTACAGCTAAGAGGATCTTCAGGAAACGTGAGATCAGGACCCCAACAGCTATCGCTTTCACTTTCTGATTATGTCACACTTGCATTCTTGTTATTGTCACTATCAGTACAGGTGTCTTCATAACTGGGTTTTCAAATGAGATCGCACACACAAAAAAATATTTGTGAACTTTACTAATGAAAACATATTTGCGGCTTTGGGCTTTTAACACACAGATTCATTTTGGATTGTGATCACTCGAAAAACACTCTGACCAATTCATTTTGAAAGGAAAAAGCCATTGTGTGGGTCAAATAGCTGATTGATTGTGACCTACCCTTAATTAAGCATAGTGAAAAAATGAATGAACTTTTTTTCTTTATTTATTTCCTGCTCTTCTTGTAACAGAAATCTGAAAATTTTATTTATTTTTTGTTTCCCCCAGAGAGGCTTTAATGCATTCTGGGAATTCTGAAACCTGGTCCTTCTACATCCTTCTACATGCTACATAGGTATTATTTGACATTTGCTAGATCTCATTTGTATTTGTCCCTATTTAGCCACAGCAAACCTGGTAAGATAACATTCAAGAAGCCTTTCAAGTAATGTATCATTGGACTGCAAAACAATGCACTTTTTTCTAACCTTATAACAGTATTAAATGTTTTTAATATGTTTATTTTGTATGCAGATCTTCAACACATTAACATAGAGAAGCATATGATACATTCATTTGTAATATGATACTAATGCTTTAACCTTCTACCAATACTGATGTATGTAGCAAATCCTCTTATCCAACTACAAAGAAATGTAAAAAAAAACAATTGCACAGATAACTGTAATCATATTACTGATGCCATCTTGAACTGTGAGCAGAGCTTCCACCAACAGCCAAATCTGTTATAGAATATTTATAAGATAAATTGGCTTTTTTTTAGATTTCTGTTGCTAAGACATTCAGACAGCTTTCTCCCCTTATCCATTGCCCACTAAATATGTATCATATCTACCATATTGGCATGCTACCAGTCACAAACATGAATTATTTCATTTCTAGTCCACCAGTAAATCACACACATCAGAGGTTTAACTGCCTTTGTGTCATTAACACACATAAGGCAAATATTTAACCACGTTTCTACCGGTAACAGCTAGTACTAAACCCTCTCCCTACCATTAATTAACACACAGCAGAAATGCAACATCCTTTCTTTCAGTCAAACACATAAATAAATTACTCTGCCAATAATGATGAGGTCACATAATGTCGCTGTCCCTTGTGTCACATATGCTTGTCTATAGAGAAACTCACTGTGGTCATCAGGACAAAGCAGGGTTACAGGGTGATACAAGGGTACTTGATACTAAGAGGTGCTGACAGTGTCAGTCTCAATCGTACTTCTGCTCACAAACTTACCTAACCATTCTGTTACTTTACTTATGCCATTTTGTAGGTGCTACTTTTTGATCCATTTTGGGTGGGGCCCGGGGAATTAATAAAAGTGGTTGAGTGGTAATAATAAAACCAATTGTATGATATTATTCACTGACAGAGATGGAAGCTGACAAATAAAATACACATATATAGTTATAGTGATATAGAGCACAAACTGTGTATGGCTGTTTCCGTAGCTACTACAAGAAATCTAAAAGTTAGCTGCACAAGCTAAGTGGTTTACAGCATTTTTTTATTATTTGACAACTTTATTTTTCACTCACCACCACTTCTATATTTAAAATATACATACATTTTACTGATTACATGATAAAGACATAAGACAAATTACTTTGATGTAAAGTTGTGTCAAGCTGTTTAAGATAATAGTATTAGAACTGTCACAAAGTAAACAAGACAGCTACCTACAAACAGATTTACACAATGAGGAGGTTAATAATTATTTCAGCTTGAAAATACACTATTTTGTGTGATGTAAAACGATCTAGTTATAGAATGTTATTATTTCTTGTTAAGCAGAAATACACCAATGAGCACAATTAAAGGGACAGTCAACACCACATTTTTTTGTTGTTTAAAAAAATAGATAATCCCTTTATTGCCCATTCCCCAGTTTTGCATAACCAGTTATAATAATACATGTATTACCTCTGTAATTACCTTGTATCTAAGCCTCTGCAAACTACCCCCTTATTTCAGTTATTTTGACAGACTTGCATTTTAGCCAATCAGTATTCACTCCTAGGTAACTTCACATGCATGAGCTCAATGTTATCTATATGAAACACATGAACTAATGCCCTCTAGTGGTAAAAAACTGTCAAAATGCATTCAGATTAGAGGCGGTCTTCAAGGTCTAGAAAACAAAGCAAAATTGGCTATAAAAGTAAATTGAAAAGTTGTTTAAAATTACATTCCCTATTTGAATCATAAAGTTTATTTTGGACTTGACTGTCCCTTTATAGAAAAAAAAGCAAATGAATGTGTAAACAGCCTCACCAATGAGCATGATGCATTTCATTCTGCACCTGCATGTTACTATAATAGAACACACAGTCTTATTTTATAATCCTGTATAGGGGAATCTCTACTGCATTGTTTGGTGAAAAACTAGCAGTGTTTGCTGATATTGAACTTTAAAGTTACCTTAATATAATATATTTTGATCTTGCTCAATAAAAGCAAATAACTGAGAAAAATGAATGAGATATTCTCAGTAGAGATGTACATTTGTTTTCGTACAAATGCACATTTGTGACAAAAATCTGATTTTTCGTTTATGTTTTAATTAACCCCTTAATGACCACAGCACTTTTCCATTTTCTGTCCGTTTGGGACCAAGGCTATTTTGACATTTTTGCGGTGTTTGTGCTTAGCTATAATTTTCCTCTTGCTCATTTACTGTACCCACACATATTATATACCGTTTTTCTCGCCATTAAATGGACTTTCTAAAGATAACATTATTTTCATCATATCTTATAATTTACTATAAAAAAAATTATAAAATATGAGGAAAAAATGGAAAAAAACACACTTTTTTAACTTTGACCCCCAAAATCTTTTACACATCTACAACCACCAAAAAAAAAAACATGCTAAACGGTTTCTAAATTTTGTCCTGAGTTTAGAAATACCCAATGTTTACATGTTCTTTGCTTTTTTTGCAAGTTATAGGTCCATAAATACAAGTAGCACTTTGCTATTTCCAAACCACTTTTTTTCAAAATTAGCGCTAGTTACATTGGAACACTAATATCTTTCAGGAATCCCTGAATATCCATTGACATGTATATATTTTTTTTTAGAAGACATCCCAAAGTATTGACCTAGGCCCATTTTGGTATATTTCTTGCCACCATTTCACCGCCAAATGCGATCAAATAAAAAAAAATGCTAAATTTATAACAATTTTAGGTTTCTCACTGAAATTATTTACAAACAGCTTGTGCAATTATGGCACAAATGGTTGTAAGTGCTTCTCTGGGATCCCCTTTGTTCAGAAATAGCAGACATATATGACTTTGGCGTTGCTTTTTGGTAATTAGAAGGCCGCTAAATATTGCTGCACATCACACGTGTATTATGGCTAGCAGTGAAGGGGTTAATTAGGTAGTTTGTAGGGAGCTTGCAGGGTTAATTTTAGCTTTAGTGTAGAGATCAGCCTCCCACCTGACACATCCCACCCCCTGATCCCTGCCAAACAGCTCCCTTCCCTCCCCCACCCCACAATTGTCCCCGCCATCTTAAGTACTGGCAGAAAGTCTGCTAGTACTAAAATAAAAGGTTTTTTATTTTTTATAGCATATTTACATATGCTGCTGTGTGGGATCCCCCCTTAGCCCCCAACCTCCCTGATCCCCCCCAAAACAGCTCTCTAACCCTCCCCCTCTGCATTATTGGGGGCCATCTTGGGTACTGGCAGCTGTCTGCCAGTACCCAACTTGCAGAAAAAAATGTTTTTTTTTGTTTCTGGATTTTTTTTTTCTGTAGTGTAGCTTCCCTACCCCCACAGACCAACCCCCACACACCTTGATAGATTGATTTTTTTAAAACTTGTATTCCCCTTTGTTTAGCATTTTATTAAACTTTTTGCTGTAGTGTAGCATTTCCCACCCGCTCCCTCCCCGTGCACGCGCCCGCCCCCGCCCTCCCGTGCAAGCGCGCGCGCCCGTGCGCGCCCCCGGACATCCCCGCCCACAATCCCGCCCCCCTCCACATCACTAGTGCCAACAATGGCCGCCACCCGCCTCCTGGTCCGGCTCCCACCCACCAACGAGGAAAGCCACCAATCTCCGGTGCAGAGAGGGCCACAGAGTGGCTCTCTCTGCACCGAATGGCTTAAAAAGGTTATTGCAGGATGCCTCCATATCGAGGCATCACTGCAGTAACCGGAAAGCAGCTGGAAGCGAGCAGGATCGCTTCCAGCTGCTTTCCACACTGAGGACGTGCAGGGTACGTTCTCAGGCGTTAACTGCCTTTTTTCTGAGGACGTACCCTGCACGTCCTCAGTCGTTAAGGGGTTAAACGAATAACCGAATGAATGCACACAAAAAAATTAAAGCAAACAAAAAATACTGACGAAAATCGCCATTATTTGTTACCTTTAAAAATTTTAAGGGGTTAATACTTACCTTCACGAGCTCTGAAGTGTGTGCTAAACCAATCCTCTTCTTACCAGAGCCACATCCGCGGTAACAGGAAGCTTAGCTTACTTGGGGGTCGATCCGATAAAAATCGTCGCCTGCAAAAGCCGGCGACGCCAATATTTACGCTGGTTTGGTATCACATATACGGCGTAACCTAGAAGTTACGCGCGTATATTTCTGCCGTCGCCCGTAGTTTTTTGGGCTATAGGCAGGTATACCAAACCAGCGCAGTTTGGTATCCAATATGCAGCGTAAGGACTTACGTGGCGAAAATGGAGAAAACTTACTCCATTTTCACCTCGCCACAAAAAGCAGCCGTAAGAAGCCTTACGCTGACTATTGGAGCCCCGTAACTCCCTAAACTGGCTGCTAAAATAAACCTAACACCTAACGCATGCGCAATGTCTATCTCCCTGTCAACCGCGATCTTCTAAAATAAATCTAACACCTAACGCATGCGCAATGTCTATCTACCTGTCAACTGCGATCCCCCCCCGAAATCCCTAATAAAGTTATTAACCCCTAAACCGCCGCTCCCGGACCCCGCCGCCATCTACATAAACTAACCCCCTACTGTGAGCCCCTAAAACCGCCGCCATCTACCTTATCTATCCCCTAATGAGAACCCCTTACACCGCTGTCATCTACCTTATCTATCCCCTAATCTGACCCCTTACACCGCCGCCACCTATATAAAAATTATTAACCCCTAATCTAATCCCCCTATACCGCCGCCAGCTATATTAATATTATTAACCCCTAATGTAAGCCCCTTACACCGCCGCCATCTCTATTAAAATGATTAACCCCTAATTTAATCTACCTACCCCGCCGCCAGCTATATTATCTATATTAACCCTAAGTATATTATAGTTAATATAGGTATTACATTATATATATTAACTATATTAACCCTAATTATATTAGGGTTAATATAGTTAATATAGTTACTATAGTATTTATATTAACTATATTAACTCTATCTAACCCTAACACCCCTAACTAAATTTATATTAAATTAATCTAATTCATTTATAAACTAAAATATTCCTATTTAAATCTAAATACTTACCTATAAAATAAACCCTAAGATAGCTACAATATAATTAATAATTACATTGTATCTATGTTAGGGTTAATATTTATTTTACAGGTAAATTGTTAATTATTTTAACTAGGTATAATAGCTATTAAATAGTTATTAACTATTTAATATCTACCTAGTTAAAATAATTACCCAATTACCTGTAAAATAAATCCTAACCTAAGTTACAAATACACCTACACTATCAATAAATTAAATAAACTACAAACATCTATCTAAAAATACAATTAAATTAACTAAACTAAATTACAAAAAAAAACAAACACTAAATTACAAAAAATAAAAAAAAGATTACAAGATTTTTAAGCTAATTACACCTATTCTAAGCCCCCTAATAAAATAATAAACCCCCAAAATAAAAAAAATTCCCTGCCCTATTCTAAATTAAAAAAAGTTCAAAGCTCTTTACCTTACCAGCCCTTAAAATGGCCTTTTGTGGGGCATGCCCCAAAGAATTCAGCTCTTTTGCATACAAATACAATACCCCCCCCCATTACAACCCACCACCCACATACCCCTATTCTAAAACCACCCAAACCCCCCTTAAAAAAGCCTAACACTACCCCCCTGAAGATCTCCCTACCTTGTCTTCACCACACCAGGCCGAACTCCTGATCCAATCCGGGCGATGTCTTCCTCCAAGCGGCAAAGAAGAATTCTTCCTCCGGCGATGTCTTCCTCCAAGCGGCAAAGAAGAATTCTTCCTCCGGCGACGTCTTCCTCAAAGCGGCAGCAAAGTCTTCATTCTTCCGGCGGCATCTTCTTTCTTCGCTCCGCCGCCGCGGAGCATCCATCCCGGCCGACGACTGAACGATGAATGAGGTACCTTTAAATGACGTCATCCAAGATGGCGTCCGCCGAATTCCGATTGGCTGATAGGATTCTATCAGCCAATCGGAATTAAGTTAGAAAAATCTGATTGGCTGATTGAATCAGCCAATCAGATTCAAGTTCAATCCGATTGGCTGATCCAATCAGCCAATCAGATTGAGCTCGCATTCTATTGGCTGATCGGAACAGCCAATAGAATGCGAGCTCAATCTGATTGGCTGATTGGATCAGCCAATCGGATTGAACTTGAATCTGATTGGCTGATTCAATCAGCCAATCAGATTTTTCTAACTTAATTCCGATTGGCTGATAGAATCCTATCAGCCAATCGGAATTCGGCGGACGCCATCTTGGATGACGTCATTTAAAGGTACCTCATTCGTCGTTCAGTCGTCGGCCGGGATGGATGCTCCGCGGCGGCGGAGCGAAGAAAGAAGATTGAAGATGCCGCCGGAAGAATGAAGACTTTGCTGCCGCTTGGAGGAAGACGTCGCCAGAGGAAGAATTCTTCTTTGCCGCTTGGAGGAAGACATCGCCGGAGGAAGAATTCTTCTTTGCCGCTTGGAGGAAGACATCGCCCGGATCAGATCAGGAGTTCGGCCCGGTGTGGTGAAGACAAGGTAGGGAGATCTTCAGGGGGGTAGTGTTAGGCTTTTTTAAGGGGGGTTTGGGTGGTTTTAGAATAGGGGTATGTGGGTGGTGGGTTGTAATGGGGGGGGGTATTGTATTTGTATGCAAAAGAGCTGAATTCTTTGGGGCATGCCCCACAAAAGGCCCTTTTAAAGGCTGGTAAGGTAAAGAGCTTTGAACTTTTTTTAATTTAGAATAGGGCAGGGAATTTTTTTTATTTTGGGGGTTTATTATTTTATTAGGGGGCTTAGAATAGGTGTAATTAGCTTAAAAATCTTGTAATCTTTTTTTTATTTTTTGTAATTTAGTGTTTGTTTGTTTTTTGTAATTTAGTTTAGTTAATTTAATTGTATTTTTAGATAGATGTTTGTAGTTTATTTAATTTATTGATAGTGTAGGTGTATTTGTAACTTAGGTTAGGATTTATTTTACAGGTAATTGGGTAATTATTTTAACTAGGTAGATATTAAATAGTTAATAACTATTTAATAGCTATTATACCTAGTTAAAATAATTAACAATTTACCTGTAAAATAAATATTAACCCTAACATAGCTACAATGTAATTATTAATTATATTGTAGCTATCTTAGGGTTTATTTTATAGGTAAGTATTTAGATTTAAATAGGAATATTTTAGTTTATAAATGAATTAGATTAATTTAATATAAATTTAGTTAGGGGTGTTAGGGTTAGATAGAGTTAATATAGTTAATATAAATACTATAGTAACTATATTAACTATATTAACCCTAATATAATTAGGGTTAATATAGTTAATATATATAATGTAATACCTATATTAACTATAATATACTTAGGGTTAATATAGATAATATAGCTGGCGGCGGAAAGGTAGATTAAATTAGGGGTTAATCATTTTAATAGAGATGGCGGCGGTGTTAGGGGCTTACATTAGGGGTTAATAATTTTAATATAGATGGCGGCGGTGTTAGGGGCTCACTTTAGGGGGTTATAGATATAATATAGCTGGCGGCGGGGTACGGGAGCGACGGTTTAGGGGTTAATAACTTTATTAGGTTGCGGCAGGGTACGGGAGCGGCGGTTTAGGGGTTAATAGCTTTTTTATTGTTAGGATAGTGAGGGGGGATAGCGGATAGAGGGTTAGACGTGTCGGGCTATGTTAGGGAGGCGTGTTAGACAGTGCGGGTGATTTAGACTTTAGTCAGGTTTTATAGGCGCCGGCAGTTTCTAACGTGGCGCAAGTCACTGGCGACTCCAAACATCTGTACTTACGCAGATTTCTGGACATCGCTGGTTTGTGAGACTTGCGCCACTTTAGCAAGTGACGGCGCCGCATATTGGATGGCTCGAGTTTCGAGCTGAAACTGCGGGCGACGCGGGTTCCCTCGCTTGCGCCGCAAACTGCGATCTATATCGGATCGCGCCCTTGGCTCCCAGAAGGTCCTAGGAACCGAGAGCGTTGAGTCTGCTATTAGGGCGACCCAGTTTCTGGCAAGAAGAGGATTGGGTTAGCGCTCTCTCCAGAGCTCGTTAACGTGAATATTGTAG
Source organism: Bombina bombina (assembly GCF_027579735.1). Classification (NCBI taxonomy): domain Eukaryota; kingdom Metazoa; phylum Chordata; class Amphibia; order Anura; family Bombinatoridae; genus Bombina; species Bombina bombina. Next base: position 1,002,327,346 of record NC_069501.1, read on the forward strand.
CTTCAGGTGAACTTTTCCCCTGTAACTTTGAAACCTTTACATTAGTTTTAACAAAAAAATTTATGTAAATGTTTAACTAAAATTCAGTATTAGTTTTGTTTTAAACAAAACAAATTCCCAAATCGTGGAGCCACTGAATATTCGGGTAAACAAATTTCCCTGAAAATTCAGAAGGAAATTTGGCTCCAAATAAAAATGTACTGGCTACACAGCTCTAAAATTGTTCAGTAGCAATTTGGAACTGGAAGTTTGTATGACATTTATAAGGTATAATTCTATAGCCTAGAGGACAGTAAGTACCAGCACCAGTGTCCTGTGGCATGTTTTGTATGTATAAGTGTGAGATGACACGCACTCCACACACACTACATAAACACTGCATGCATACATTTCATATAGTACACACAAGCAAAGCTATACACAAACACTGCATGCATATATTTCATATAGTACACACAAGCACAGCTATACACAAACACTGCATGCATGCATTTCATATAGTACACACAAGCACAGCTCTATACAAACACTACATGCATATATTTCATATAGTACACACAAGCAAAGCTATACACAAACACTGCATGCATGCATTTCATATAGTACACACAAGCACAGCTCTATACAAACACTACATGCATACATTTCATATAGTACACACAAGCACAGCTCTATACAAACACTGCATGCATACATTTCATATAGTACACACACGCACAGCTCTATACAAACACTACATGCATACATTTCATATAGTACACACAAGCACAGCTCTACACAAACACTGCATGCATACATTTCATATAGTACACACAAGCACAGCTCTATACAAACACTGCATGCATACATTTCATATAGTACACACAAGCACAGCTCTATACAAACACTGCATGCATACATTTCATATAGTACACACAAGCACAGCTCTACACAAACACTGCATGCATACATTTCATATAGTACACACAAGCACAGCTATACACAAACACTGCATGCATGCATTTCATATAGTACACACAAGCACAGCTCTACACAAACACTGCATGCATACATTTCATATAGTACACACAAGCACAGCTCTACACAAACACTGCATGCATACATGTCATATAGTACACACAAGCACAGCTTTATACAAACACTACATGCATATATTTCATATAGTACACACAAGCACAGCTCTACACAAACACTGCATGCATACATTTCATATAGTACACACAAGCACAGCTATACACAAACACTGCATGCATACATTTCATATAGTACACACAAGCACAGCTCTATACAAACACTGCATGCATATATTTCATATAGTACACACAAGCACACCTATACACAAACACTGCATGCATGCATTTCATATAGTACACACAAGCACAGCTCTACAGAAGCACTGCATGCATACATTTCATATAGTACACACAAGCACAGCTCTACACAAACACTGCAAGCATACATTTTATATTGTACACACAAGCACAGCTATACACAAACACTGCATGCATACATTTCATATAGTACACACAAGCACAGCTATACACAAATGCTGCATGCATACATTTCATATAGTACACACAAGCACAGCTCTACACAAACACTGCATGCATACATGTCATATAGTACACACAAGCACAGCTCTATACAAACACTACATGCATATATTTAATATAGTACACACAAGCACAGCTCTACACAAACACTGCATGCATACATTTCATATAGTACACACAAGCACAGCTATACACAAACACTGCATGCATACATTTCATATAGTACACACAAGCACAGCTCTATACAAACACTACATGCATATATTTTATATAGTACACACAAGCACAGCTATACACAAACACTGCATGCATGCATTTCATATAGTACACACAAGCACAGCTCTACACAAGCACTGCATGCATACATTTCATATAGTACACACAAGCACAGCTCTACACAAACACTGCAAGCATACATTTCATATAGTACACACAAGCACAGCTCTACACAAGCACTGCATGCATACATTTCATATAGTACACACAAGCACAGCTATACACAAATGCTGCATGCATACATTTCATATAGTACACACAAGCACAGCTATACACAAACACTGCATGCATGCATTTCATATAGTACACACAAGCACAGCTCTACACAAACACTGCATGCATACATTTCATTTAGTACACACAAGCACAGCTATACACAAACACTACATGCATGCATTCCATATAGTACACACAAGCACCACACTATACAAACACTACATGCATACATTTCATATAGTACACACAAGCACAGCTCTATACAAACACTGTATGCATATATTTCATATAGTACACACAAGCACAGCTATACACAATCATTGCATGCATATATTTCATATAGTACACACAAGCACAGCTCTATACAAACACTGCATGTGTATATTTCACATAGTACACACAAGCACAGCTCTATACAAACACTGCATGCATACATTTCATATAGTACACACAAGCACAGCTATACACAAGCATTGCATGCATATATTTCATATAGTACACACAAGCACAGCTCTATACAAACACTACATGCGTATATTTCATATAGTACACACAAGCACAGCTCTATACAAACACTACATGCATACATTTCATATAGTACACACACGCACAGCTCTATACAAACAATGCATGCATGCATTTCATATAGTACACACAAGCACAGCTTTTTACAAACACTGCATGCATACATTTCATATAGTACACACAAGCAGAGCTCTATACAAACACTGCATGCATATATTTCATATAGTACACACAAGCACAGCTCTACACAAACACTGCATGCATACATTTCATATAGTACACACACGCACAGCTCTATACAAACAATGCATGCATACATTTCATATAGTACACACAAGCACAGCTTTTTACATACACTGTATGCATACATTTCATATAGTACAAAAAAGCACAGCTCTATACAAACACTACATGCATACATTTCATAGAGTACACACAAGCACAGCTCTATGCAAACACTGCATGCATACATTTCATAGAGTACACACAAGTACAAATCTATACAAACAATGCATGCATACATGTCAAATAGTACACACAAGCACAGCTCTATACAAACACTGCATGCATACATTTCATATAGTACACACAAGCACAGCTATACACAAGCATTGCATGCATATATTTCATATAGTACACACAAGCACAGCTCTATACAAACACTACATGCGTATATTTCATATAGTACACACAAGCACAGCTCTATACAAACACTACATGCATACATTTCATATAGTACACACACGCACAGCTCTATACAAACAATGCATGCATGCATTTCATATAGTACACACAAGCACAGCTTTTTACAAACACTGCATGCATACATTTCATATAGTACACACACTCACAGCTCTATACAAACAATGCATGCATGCATTTCATATAGTACACACAAGCACAGCTTTTTACAAACACTGCATGCATACATTTCATATAGTACACACAAGCACAGCTCTATACAAACAATGCATGCATATATTTCATATAGTACACACAAGCACAGCTCTACACAAACACTGCATTCATACATTTCATATAGTACACACAAGCACAGCTCTATACAAACACTACATGCGTATATTTCATATAGTACACACAAGCACAGCTCTATACAAACACTACATGCATACATTTCATATAGTACACACACGCACAGCTCTATACAAACAATGCATGCATGCATTTCATATAGTACACACAAGCACAGCTTTTTACAAACACTGCATGCATACATTTCATATAGTACACACAAGCACAGCTCTATACAAACAATGCATGCATATATTTCATATAGTACACACAAGCACAGCTCTACACAAACACTGCATTCATACATTTCATATAGTACACTCAAGCACAGCTCTATACAAACAATGCATGCATACATTTCATATAGTACACACAAGCACAGCTTTTTACAAACACTGCATGCATACATTTCATATAGTACACAAAAGCACAGCTCTATACAAACACTACATGCATACATTTCATATAGTACACACAAGCACAGCTCTATACAAACACTGCATGCATACATTTCATATAGTACACACAAGCACAACTCTATACAAACAATGCATGCATACATGTCATATAGTACACACAAGCACAGCTCTATACAAACACTGCATGCATACATTTCATATAGTACACACAAGCACAGCTCTACACAAACACTGCATGCATACATTTCATATAGTACACACAAGCACAGCTCTATACAAACACTGCATGCATACATGTCATATAGTACACACAAGCACAGCTCTATACAATCACTGCATGCATATATTTCATATAGTACACACAAGCACAGCTCTACACAAACACTGCATTCATACATTTCATATAGTACACACAAGCACCGCTCTATACAAACAATGCATGCATACATTTCATATAGTACACACAAGCACAGCTTTTTACAAACACTGCATGCATACATTTCATATAGTACACAAAAGCACAGCTCTATACAAACACTACATGCATACATTTCATATAGTACACACAAGCACAGCTCTATACAAACACTGCATGCATACATTTCATATAGTACACACAAGCACAACTCTATACAAACAATGCATGCATACATTTCATATAGTACACACAAGCACAGCTCTATACAAACACTGCATGCATACATTTCATATAGTACACACACGCACAGCTCTATACAAACACTGCATGCATACATTTCATATAGTACACACACGCACAGCTCTATACAAACACTGCATGCATATATTTCATATAGTACACACAAGCACAGCTCTACACAAACACTGCATGCATACATTTCATATAGTACACACAAGCACAGCTCTATACAAACACTACATGCATACATTTAATATAGTACACACAAGCACAACTCTATACAAACACTGCATGCATACATGTCATATAGTACACACAAGCACAGCTCTATGCAAACACTACATGCATACATTTCATATAGTACACACAAGCACAGATCTATACAAACACTGCATGCATACATTTCATATAGTACACACAAGCACAGCTCTATACAAACACTACATGCATACATTTCATATAGTACACACAAGCACAGCTCTACACAAACACTGCATGCATATATTTCATATAGTACACACAAGCACAGCTCTATACAAACACTACATGCATACATTTCATATAGTACACACAAGCACAGCTCTATACAAACACTGCATGCATACATTTCATATAGTACACACAAGCACAGCTCTATACAAACACTACATGCATACATTTCATATAGTACACACAAGCACAGCTCTATACAAACACTGCATGCATACATTTCATATAGTACACACAAGCACAGCTCTATACAAACACTGCATGCATACATTTCATATAGTACACACAAGCACAGCTCTATACAAACACTACATGCATACATTTCATATAGTACACACAAGCACAGCTCTATACAAACACTGCATGCATACATTTCATATAGTACACACAAGCACAGCTCTACACAAACACTGCATGCATACATTTCATATAGTACACACAAGCACAGCTCTATACAAACACTACATGCAGACATTTCATATAGTACACACAAGCACAGCTCTATACAAACACTGCATGCATACATTTCATATAGTACACACAAGCACAACTCTATACAAACACTACATGCATATATTTCATATAGTACACACAAGCACAGCTCTACACAAACACTGCATGCATACATTTCATATAGTACACACAAGCACAACTCTATACAAACACTGCATGCATACATTTCATATAGTACACACAAGCACAGCTCTACACAAACACTGCATGCATACATTTCATATAGTACACACAAGCACAGCTCTACACAAACACTGCATGCATACATTTCATATAGTACACACAAGCACGGCTCTATACAAACACTGCATGCATACATTTAATATAGTACACACAAGCACAACTCTATAAAAACACTGCATGCATATATTTCATATAGTACACACAAGCATAGCTCTACACAAACACTGCATGCATACATTTCATATAGTACACACAAGCACAGCTCTATACAAACACTGCATGCATACATTTAATATAGTACACACAAGCACAACTCTATACAAACACTGCATGCATACATTTCATATAGTACACACAAGCACAACTCTATACAAACACTACATGCATACATCTCATATAGTACACACACGCACAGCTCTATACAAACACTGCATGCATATATTTCATATAGTACACACAAGCACAGCTCTATACAAACACTACATGCATATATTTCATATAGTACACACAAGCGCAGCTCTATACAAACACTGCATGCATACATTTCATATAGTACACACAAGCACAGCTCTATACAAACACTACATGCATATATTTAATATAGTACACACCAGCACAGCTCTACACAAACACTGCATGCATATATTTCATATAGTACACACAAGCACAGCTATACACAAACACTACATGCATATATTTCATATAGTACACACAAGCACAACTCTATACAAACACTGCATGCATATATTTCATATAGTACACACAAGCACAGCTCTACACAAACACTACATGCATACATTTCATATATTACACACAAGCACAGCTCTACACAAACACTGCATGCATACATTTCATATAGTACACACAAGCACAGCTCTACACAAACACTGCATGCATACATTTCATATAGTACACACAAGCACAGCTCTATACAAACACTGCATGCATACATTTCATATAATACACACAAGCACAGCTCTATACAAACACTGCATGCATACATTTCATATAGTACACACACGCACAGCTCTATACAAACACTACATGCATACATTTCATATAGTACACACACGCACAGCTCTATACAAACACTACATGCATACATTTCATATAGTACACACACGCACAGCTCTATACAAACACTACATGCATACATTTCATATAGTACACACAAGCACAGCTCTATACAAACACTACATGCATACATTTCATATAGTACACACAAGCACAGCTCTATACAAACACTACATGCATACATTTCATATAGTACACACACGCACAGCTCTATACAAACACTGCATGCATACATTTCATATAGTACACACAAGCACAGCTCTATACAAACACTACATGCATACATTTCATATAGTACACACAAGCACAGCTCTATACAAACACTACATGCATACATTTCATATAGTACACACAAGCACAGCTCTATACAAACACTACATGCATACATTTCATATAGTACACACACGCACAGCTCTATACAAACACTGCATGCATACATTTCATATAGTACACACACGCACAGCTCTATACAAACACTGCATGCATACATTTCATATAGTACACACAAGCACAGCTATACACAAACACTGCATGCATACATTTCATATAGTACACACAAGCACAGCTATACACAAACACTGCATGCATACATGTCATATAGTACACACACGCACAGCTCTATACAAACACTACATGCATACATTTCATATAGTACACACACGCACAGCTCTATACAAACACTGCATGCATACATTTCATATAGTACACACACGCACAGCTCTATACAAGCACTGCATGCATACATTTCATATAGTACACACAAGCACAGCTCTATACAAACACTGCATGCATACATTTCATATAGTACACACACTCACAGCTCTATACAAACACTACATGCATACATTTCATATAGTACACACACGCACAGCTCTATACAAACAATTCATGCATGCATTTCATATAGTACACACAAGCACAGCTCTACACAAACACTGCACAATACACACAACTTACAAACAACACTCAAATTACACATGAAACACAGTATGTATTGCACATGATTGCAGCAGAACTACATACAGTTTTTTTAAAAAAAATTTACAATCTACTTCTATTATCAAATTTACTTCATTCTGCTTGCATTTATTGTTGAAGAGAATACCTAGGTAGGTAGCACGCACGTGTCTGGAGAACTATATGGCAACAGTTTTGCAAGAATGATTTTGGACACTAGATGGCAGCAGTGTATTCATAATGTATTATTTTCACAATGTATTACAATGTTAAAGGGACAGTAAAGTCATAATTAGACAATCATGATTTAGACAGCTATCATACAATTTTAAAAAACTTTTCAATTTACTTATATTATTTAATTTGGTTCCTTCTCTTGTTATTCTTTGCTGAAAGGTTTATCTTGGCAAGCTCAGGAGCAGCAAAGAACCTAGGTTCTACCTGTTGATTGGTGGCTACATATATATACCGATTGTCATTGGCTCACCCATGTGTTCAGTTAGAAACCAGTAGTGCATTGCTGCTCCTTCAACAAATGATACCAAGAGAATAAAGCAAATTTGATAATAATTTGTATGTTCTACCTGAATCATGGATTTATTTTTTGGGTTTCATATCCCTTAAAAATCAGTTTAGCATAACTGCTGCCATATAGCAGTGCAGATATGTGCACGCTCCTGAGACTACTTGTTTTTCAACAAATGATATCAACAGAATGAAGTAAATTTGCTAAAAGAAATAAAATGGAATTTATTTTTTAAAAATGTCATTATCTAAATCCTGAAATAAAAATGTTTTTAGGTTTCATGTCCCTTTAATAGTTATTATTTAAAAGACATACAAAGTGATGATTTCAAAATAATTATTTTATTAAAATGTTCACTTGAAAACAATAGACACCTTTTTGCCATTAGTATACTTCTCAACTGGTAATAACAGCAAACATTTTCAATGATTTTCATGGAGATTGTTGCTGTTACTGACAGCCGTTAAATTTACAACTGGAATGTGATATAACCCCTTTCAGTTTTAAAAGATAGCATAAGTATTTTATGATAGCAATGATAACCCTAATTAAAGGGACAGTATTTGGACAGAATTTGTATTGTTTAAAAAGATAGATAATCCTGTTTATTACCCATTCCCTAGCTTTGCATAACCAACACTGTTATATTAATACACTTTTTACCTCTGTGATTACCTTGTATCTAAGCCTCTGCAGACTGCCGCCTTATCTCAGTTCTTTTGACAGACATGCATTTTAGTCAATCAGTGCCCTCTCATAAGTAACTCCACGGGAGTGAGCACAATGTTATCTATATGACACAAATGAACTAGCGCTGTCTAGCTGTGAACAGCTGTCAAAATGGCCTGAGAAAAGAAGTGGTCTTCAAGGGCTTAGAAATGATCAAATTTGATGGCAAAAGTAAATTGGAAAGTTGTTAACAGTTGCATGCTCTATCTGAACCATGAAAGTTTAATTTTGACTTGACTTTCCCTTTAAGCTGTATCAACAAACTGTAATCTTTTGAATGGAAGTCTACTAAAATGGTACCTGGCCTAAAAAATAAAACCTGCAAAGAAATACTTGATGACCTACAGCTTAGATGATAAACAGTAGATAAGCGATATGATAGCAACATTTAAGTATATTAAAGGGGCATTAAACACAAAATAAATGCTAGCTAGAATGATGCATTCAAAGAAAAGATTAGTCTAAGAATAATATGTAGATGTACTTTTTAGCTGTTTAAACATTGCCAAAATAAGTGTAAATTTTTAGTGTCTATAAAAGAATGGGAGCTACCATGTTGTAACTTAGTTTACCTTCTCCTGTTGTGGCCAATCAGAGACAGTTATAAATAGGTAACTAGAGTTTGCAGCCAATGGCAGTGTTCTGCACTTCCATTTCTAACAGTAACTGAAAAGCTCACAATTTCAGAATGGAATTACAAGAAAAGGGGACAAAATAAACAATGAAATCATAATATATATATATATATATATATATATATATATATATATATATATATATATATATATATGATTTATCATTTCCTATTACCATCTCAAAGTGTTTAATGTCCCTTTAAGGGACTTTAAAAGGATTTGAACCCCACCATTTTTCTTTAATGATTCAGATAGTGCATTCAATTTTAAACAGCTTTCTAATTTATTTATTTTATCAATTTTTCTTTGTTCTCTTGGTATATTTTGTTGAAAAGTAGGGATGTAAGCTTAGGAGCCTGCCCATTTATGGAGCAATATATGGCAGCAGTTTTGCAAGAATGTTATCCATTTTCAAAAGCACTAGAGGGCAGCATTATTTCCTGCCATATAGTGCTCCAGATATCTACCTAGGTATCTCTTCAACAAAGAATATTGTGGGAACAAAATAAATGTACTAATTGAAGTAAATAAGAAACTTTTTTTTAAAAATGGTATGCTTTATCACAAAAGAAAAAGTGTGTTTCATATCCCTTTAAACTGCTGGGTACAACTACATTGCACGGGTACTACTTGCCATTCTATTGTTTTTTTTTCTCTTGTGCCTGCAGCTCTCTTTAAAGCCATTCTCATATTTTAACTAATTGCAGAAACCAGTGAGTAAAGCTTTGCATTTTATACTGGGCGCCGCCATCTTGTAGCTTGAGTTTTGTTGCATCCAAGCAGTGCGCTTTCACTAAGGGATTAAAGGAGCAATGTCGTGCGTATGTGAAAGAACCCCACTTAACATCATCTACTTAAGTGAATAAATAAAGACACCACAACAGTTGGGATTTAACCCCTTAATGACCGAGGACGTGCAGGGTACGTCCTCAAAAAAAAGGCAGTTAACGCCTGAGGACGTACCCTGCACGTCCTCGGTGTGGAAAGCAGCTGGAAGCAATCCTGCTCGCTTCCAGCTGCTTTCCGGTTATTGCAGTGATGTCTCGATATGGAGGCATCCTGCAATAACCATGTATGGCCATCCGATGCAGAGAGAGCCACTCTGTGGCCCTCTCTGCACCGGACATTGATGGCCGGTATCGTTGGTGGGTGGGAGCCGACGTGGGAGGCGGGTGGCGGCCATCGATGGGCCCAGTGATGTGGAGGGGGGCGGGATCGTGGGCGGGGATGACCAGGGGCGCGCACGGACGCGCGCGCGTGCACGATGGGGAGGGGGCGGGCGCGTGCACGGGAGGGAGCGGGTGGGAACCGCTACCCTACAGAAAATATCTAATCTAATCAGGGTTCTAAAACATAAAAATAATAAAAATAAAAAGCGAAATCAGGGGGTGTTGGGTTGGTATGTGGGAGGGAAGCTACACTACAGAAAAAAAACTGAGAAAAAATAAAAAACAACAACATTTTTTCTGCAAATTGGGTACTGGCAGATAGCTGCCAGTACCCAAGATGGCCCCCAAAAAGGCAAAGGGGGATGGTTAGAGAGATGCTTGAGGGGGGATCAGGGAGGTTGGGGGCTAAGGGGGATCCTAAACAGCAGCATATGTAAATATGCTATACAATTTTTTTAAAAACAAAAACAAAGATTCCCTTTATTTTTGTACTGGCAGACATTCTGCCAGTACTTAAGATGGCGGGCACAATTGTGGGGTGGGGGAGGGAAGGGAGCTGTTTGGGAGGGATCAGGGGGTGTGATGTGTCAGGTGGGAGGCTGATCTCTACACTAAAGCTAAAATTAACCCTGCAAGCTCCCTACAAGCTACCTAATTAACCCCTTCACTGCTAGACATAATACACGTGTGATGCGCAGCGGCCTTTAGCGGCCTTCTAATTACCATAAAGCAACGCCAAAGTCATATATGTCTGCTATTTCTGAACAAAGGGGATCCCAGAGAAGCATTTACAACCATTTGTGACATAATTGCTCAAGCTGCTTGTAAATGATTTCAGTGAGAAGCCTAAAATTGTGAAAAATTTAACGTTTTTTTTAATTTGATCGCATCTGGCGGTGAAATGGTGGCATGAAATATACCAAAATGGGCCTAGATCAATACTTTGGGTTGTCTTCTAAAAAAAAATATATACATGTTAAGGGATATTCAGGGATTCCTGAAAGATATCAGTGTTCCAATGTAACTAGCGCTAATTTTGAAAAAAAAGGGGTTTGGAAATAGCAAAGTGCTACTTGTATTTATGGCCCTATAACTTGCAAAAAAAGCAAAGAACATGTAAACATTGGGTATTTCTAAACTCAGGACAAAATTTAGAAACTATTTAGCATGGGTGTTTTTTGGTGGTTGTAGATGTGTAACAGATTTTGGGGGTCAAAGTTAGAAAAAGTGTGTTTTTTTCCATTTTTTCCTCATATTATATAATTTTTTTTTTTTTTTTTTTTTAAATTCTGTTTTATTGAGGACAAGAGATATTGCAAAAATACAGTTATGTCCTTACATCCAGGACAACATTAACATGAATAAATAGGCAGGTATACAACTGAGTAAAACGTGTTGCAATGTACAAAAATGTCGTATATCATATATCAATCTCTCAGGTCCTTTTTCTGGTTTTTACAGTTATTCTATGACAGTTTTCCTTTAGGATAATAACTTTCCCTTCCCCAGTCCCACCCCCCTTAAACCTTAATTAACCACCAATATTTGCGCCTAGCATTTATGCGCAGCCATTTCCAGCATTCTATAAGGTTGCTGTTTCAATTTATACTGTGCGGTTCGGAGAAAGAGGGAGAGGAAGAGAGAAAAAAAAAAAAAAAAAAAAAAAAAAAAAAAAAAACCTACTCACACATCAAAGGGTCTACAAGGGTCAGGGGTAGGGGGTAAGCAGGAGGGGGTAGGGGCCATAGAGCAGCCTCATCATCCTAAATAGCGGCATTCTCTCTCCCCCCCCCCGTCCCCTCGTGTTTGTTGTAGGAATGTCCATTCTCCCCTTAAAGAGGCCGTCAACATGTATTCAGTATGCGCAAATGGGAGCAATAATTGTTTTTGTGAATCCAATGGTAGAGTATCAATGTACTTCCGCCATTTAGTAATGAAGTGTCTAAGCCTTCTGTCAGTGTCCATTTTGGTGTCTAATTGTTCAGTGAGTAATTGCTTATGCAAGTTGTGTTTAAATGCAATAAAGGTGGGAGCAGCGTTTTCGGTCCAAACTCTCAGTATGACCTTTCTGGCAATCAAAATCATAGTGGTGAGTAGTGAGGTGTGTCTAGTATCTTGTTCTTCCCAACTCAGGAAGCAGACTTGCTCTATCCCTATCTTGACCTTGATTTTAATTACCCTTGTGATCCATAAGGCTATTTTACCCCAGAACTGGTGAACTCGTGGGCAGGTGTAGAAGTAATGAAGAAAGTTCGGGTCACCAATCCTACACTTACTACACTCATTCCTCACCCCATGTTTCCATTTAGCTAGCCTGCGTGGTATAATGTAATCTTTATGCAGCATTCTGATCTGGGACTCTCTCAATGTCATGGACAGCGTTGCTTTTTTAGCGTTTTCTACACTGCGCTGGATTAGCTCTGGAAGATCCTCCCTTTCCAAGTGGCCTCTCCATCTATTCTCTAGCAGGGCCAGATGTTTAGATTCAATATGGCTCAGCAGTGTTTTGTAAATCCCCGAGATAGAGAAACTTCCAAGCTTAAAAGTAGACATTGACACAGTAAATATGTGCGGTTCCCAGAATTGTGGGTCCTCTCTAATAAGCTGGTTCACGTAGTGCCTCATCTGAAGATAGGCGTAGAAGTGGGCCCGCGGTAGCCCAAATTGAGTTTGCAATTCCTCAAAGGACTTAACGCATTTTCTAGAGATGTCAAGAGCATCTCCCACTGAGCATAAGCCTTTGGTTTCCCAGTTGGTAAACGGGGAAGTATCAATCCCAGGAGGGAAGCAGGTATTGTTTCGCAGAGGGATTAGCCTGGGGGACGCGTGACGCCGGCCCAAGTATTTTAGGGTTTGCCACCATGCCCGCAATACGTCCTTATAGAGGAAACTATCCTTGACCCCCGTCGGGAGGTTATTAGACGGGGTGTAAGGCAGAAGTGAGGGTTCAAACCCCCTTAGTGCATTCCTCTCGAGTTCGGGTGTGTAGAAGTGTTCCGTCTTTAATTGCCAATCCAGCATTAGACGATTGAGTGCTGCCCAGTTGTATAGCTTCAGGTCGGGGAGACCCAGACCACCCGAGGAGGGCCGCGCATATAATTTCTTGAGAGCTATTCTAGATCTGCCCCCCTTCCATAGGAACTTAGATAGGGCTTTTGAGTAGATCGCCAGGTCTTTTCGGGTAATCAGAAAAGGCAGCATCAAGAGAGAATATAGTATCCGTGGTAAGATGACCATTTTCACCAAGTTGATTCGCCCTGTGAGAGAGATCGGTAAGTTTCTCCATCCTTCTAAGGTTTGAGCTATGTCATAACACACCCGCGTGATGTTATTACGGTATAAGGTTTGCCTATTGGTGGACAATTTAATGCCCAGATAGGTCAAGGTGTCTCCATATATAATTTTTTTTATAGTAAATTATAAGATATGATGAAAATAATGGTATCTTTAGAAAGTCCACTTAATGGCGAGAAAAACGGTATATAATATGTGTGGGTACAGTAAATGAGTAAGAGGAAAATTACAGCTAAACACAAACACCGTAGAAATGTAAAAATAGCCTTGGTCCCAAACGGACAGAAAATGGAAAAGTGCTGCGGTCATTAAGGGGTTAAAGACCGTTTAGGTCATTTAGTAATCACGAGGCACCCCTGCATGTTTATTTATTTATCAAAAACATCAGGGCCTTTCTTCAACTTTAACTCTAACTTATTTACAATTAAGCAGCATTGTCTAACTAGCTAACTCCTATGAAGCGGGAAGCAGGCCCAGGCAGCTGACACAAAGCGGAGCCCGGCTACAACGCAGTACGGATAGAAGGTTTTAACTCAAGCTGTTCGGCCTACCGCAAACCAGGAGGAGCTTTCCCCAGGCACGCGCCTGACTACGTCACTCCCCCTGCAATGGCCGTCACTCCTCCCCGCTTTCTATCTGATGCCTGGGACGCTACCGCCCGCCTTTAGAGTGCTATCACCGCTCAAACCTTATTGGTCCTCCGAATTTGCCAGGCGAACACCCTGCACATTCCAGAGGGAGCTGAAAAACTTAACGTCCTGGGCTGACACACAGACTATAGGTCGATTAACCCTGTCTGGAGCCAGGGGAACTAATTGCTACAACATTACTAAAATTGCCGCTATCAGGGTGGGAGAGGTGGGAGAAGATCTGCGATGGCCAGGAACAGGAAAGAGGGCCTGAGACTCCCAGAAGCCCCTTTTTATTCGTAAGTAAAGATCCCTCCCTTAGGCCTGCAACAATGTTGCAAACCTGACACACACAGCCCACAAACACTCCTACTCCATGCTTCCTTAACCCTTAAGACGTTTCTGGCTAATCTGCAGCCCTGCACTTTCCAAATCAGACTGACTTTTTGACAGCTGTACCTTGCACTCTGGTTTAGCTCACACAGAAAGCAGAAACTTTTACATATTTGCAGTTTTTACACAACATTTAAGTTACATAACAAATATAACATCTAAGGAATGATATAGAGCTATGTAGTAACTGCAAAACACACAACTCCTGCTCTGTATTCTACACTTTAAACTGAAGTACACAATAAGTCTTGTCAACCAGACAACAATATCACTGATCTGTGAGTGAGCACTGCTTCTGTCACATGGTGAGAGAAAACAAACTCTAAGAACTTCACTAACCAGCACTTGCAAAGGGCTAAAACAAGAGAGCTTCAGACACAAGTATAAAAACAATAGCATGGTGCGTAGCAACCATACCACTGTAATTGTACCCAGAAGTTTAATGTCTCTTAAAGGGACATAAATACCCAAAACTTATCTTTCATGATTCAAATAGAGCATACAATTGTAAACAACTTTCCAATTTACTTCTGTTATTTGCTATCCTTTGTTGAAAAAGCAGCAATGCACTACTGGGAGCTAGATGAACATATGGTGTGAACCAATGACATGAAGCATTTCTGTGCAGCTACCAATCAGCATCTATGGTCTACATAAAGGGAAATCTAAGTTAAATTTAAATAAGCATTAATGCATTTAAGATTTGAAGAAAATCATTGTTTAAATATAGATCTCTCAGCAAACATGTTTTGTGTAGGTCACAGGCTCTCACATTTCCCTTTTACTAATGTTTGGACTAAATTGATAGCATGAATAATGATAGCGCCTTCCTTGGTACCCCCCCCCCCCATAAATTAGCACAAAATATTTATGCAGCATAACACAACTTAAGTTATCATTACACTTTTTAATAACAGTATTCCACACTGATTACCAGTGATTTTATTTCTATATTTATTTTATATGATCTATATTAATCTGAACTTTAAAACTACTAACTGCACTGGCAAACCTAATCATGGCACCGTCATCACACCTGGTTGTGTGAAATGGGAATGTACAGTATGTGCACACGGCCTACTACCAGTGGGTCATGAGTGCAGTAATAGTTATCACAGCCAGCAGACTAAACTTTGACAAGAAGCATTGTTATGTGCATTTAAAATGTGACATTCATGTCCCTTTAAGAAGGGTAGAATTTCCCATTAGGCAAAATAAGTATCTGCCTAGGGTTGTCTAACAGCATGTTGTCAGATGCTTAAGATACGCTGCTGTACATTAAAAGCACTGTAATGTACATGCCTGGCGCTCTGCATTATATGACGGGTCACTCGTTACACAGTACACGGCTTCACCTATCGATCACAAACATCCAGAGAAAAATCTGCCTTGTAGCTCCACAAAGGTAATATAAGCCCTGCTTTTACATTGAACCAGGCTATTAAGACTCTGTGCTTTTTTATTACATCACAACTATTTTTTTTTTTGGGTGGGGACTGCTATTAATTTGAAGAGAGACATAAAAGCCAACATTTTTCTTTCATGATACAGATAGAGCACACAGGGTTAAATAAGTTTCAAATGTACTTCTGTTATCAAATGTTATCAAGTTTTCTTGTTATCCTTTGTTGAAAAGCAGGAGGCTAAGTTCAGGAGTGTGCACGTGTCTGCAGTACTTTATGGAAGCAGTTTTGCAACAACGTTATACATTAGCAAGACCACTAGATGGCAGTACTATTTCCTGTTATGTAGTGTTCCAGACATGTGCACACTACCTATCTAGATATCTCTTCAACAAAGAGTAACATGAGAATGAAGCAAATTTGAGAATAAAAGTAAATTGGAAACTTTTTAAAAGTATTCTCTATATCTGAATCATGAAAGAAAATGTTTGGGTTTTATGTCTCTTTAAGCTTTTATGATTCAGATAGAGCCCATGATTTTAAACACCTTTCCCATTTACTTCTGTTATTTAATTTGCTTGGTTCTGTTTGTATTCTTTGTTGAAAAGCATATCTAGAAAGGCTCAAGAGCAGCAATGCACTACTGGGAGCTAGCTGCTGATTGGTGGTGGCTCAACATATTGAGCCTCTTGTCATTGACTCAACCAATGTGTTCAGCTAGCTCCCAGTAGTGCATTTATGCTCCTTCAACAAAGGAAACAATTATATGCTCTGTCTGAATCATGAAAGAAATCATTTGTCCCTTTGAACAGCTTAAATAACACTTTTTCAACAACAAAATATTTTGCATTTATATTATTTTTCCCCTTATAAGTTCATAGTTGTGTGATGAAAATGAGATTTACCATGGACTTGTAATATGAAATTGTGCACAAATCATTAGCACACCACTTGTAATCTGTGTAAATCTAAAATGCTAAAGAAAAAGTCTAAAACAATGTTTCACTTTTGTAGTGTTCAATTTTACTTTTATGAAAATATGTGTATCTCATGTAAATTAATTTTAATGAACAGAATATGCTCATTGATGGTAATAATTTATCATAATTAATTATTTATTGCTAAATGTTCTAAATTAATATTTAAGCAGATTTGTTTTACTTGTCTCTTTAATTTTTTAATATATTATCCTGGTTATTATAAAGTTTTCTTTTTCTTCTAGGACCAGATTACAAGTGGAGCGCTAAATATCGCTTGCATGCAAGTGATATTAGTGCTCCACTTTGTAATACCAGCTCACGCTAATGAACGCTGGTATTGAAAGTTAATCACGAGAGCGCGCTTTCATAGGCTCCTACGGGATCCTCGTTCTGTCTCCGTCACAGATGTTTCTTGGCGTGCAACGCTGTTTGAGACAGTCTGAGGAAATGGCGTTGCATGCCGAGAAACGCGTCTCTGTTTTTAATGTTTTTACATTAAATTTGTTTTAGAGAATGTGTATGGCGTAGAGGCGCTTACAGCTGTGGGTGAATGTTCTAATTTTTTGTATCTTTTTTGTTATACTGTGAGGATATATCAAGTTACAAACTATAAGACAATAAATTATATCGTTCAAATTCTATACAAATAATTTCTTCCTGACAAAGTAGGTATTCATATAAAATAATTTATTTTAACACACAATATATTATATAAAACAGTATAATCGTTAATTAACACTTCACATTCATACTCTCATTCATAAAACAATGTATCTAAAACCGGTTTATATCCAATGCTCTTTGCTACTATTCAAATTTATGGTATAAGTTGTAGCAATATGTAGCAATATGTTAAAACAGAAAAAATATATATATATAAGGAAAGTCCCAATGTTAACTCCAAATATCGCTGTGTGAGCGTTTGGCAAAAAATGGCTTATCTGACCGTGGTTTTAAATGTATATATCCTTTAGTCTTTAATCTTTAAAACCATTTATTTCCGATATTCAGGTCACAGTCTTTACTCTGGAAAAACCAGCTATCAGCACACGGATAAAAAGTTCAATTGTTGTTTATTGCACTAGGTTTGTACAGACGTTACCTTCAACTAGAATATGTCAACCCCCAAAGGCTTTCTTACCGCCTTGGTTAAATCTTCTGCCTGCTGCTCTTGCTCGCAGGTCTCAACAGATGCAGCTTTACACTCACCGGGATTCTTCACGCTGTTAGCTTTAGCGTCTGACGTCACTGGTTACCCTCAGCTGTGGAGTCTTGAATTCCGATATACTTGCGCAAGTATTGTTTCTTCTGGTAGCCTTCCACACTTCCACGCAGGCAGAAGATTTAACCAAGGCGGTAAGAAAGCCTTTGGGGGTTGACATATTCTAGTTGAAGGTAACGTCTGTACAAACCTAGTGCAATAAACAACAATTGAACTTTTTATCCGTGTGCTGATAGCTGGTTTTTCCAGAGTAAAGACTGTGACCTGAATATCGGAAATAAATGGTTTTAAAGATTAAAGACTAAAGGATATATACATTTAAAACCACGGTCAGATAAGCCATTTTTTGCCAAACGCTCACACAGCGATATTTGGAGTTAACATTGGGACTTTCCTTATATATATATATTTTTTCTGTTTTAACATATTGCTACATATTGCTACAACTTATACCATAAATTTGAATAGTAGCAAAGAGCATTGGATATAAACCGGTTTTAGATACATTGTTTTATGAATGAGAGTATGAATGTGAAGTGTTAATTAACGATTATACTGTTTTATATAATATATTGTGTGTTAAAATAAATTATTTTATATGAATACCTACTTTGTCAGGAAGAAATTATTTGTATAGAATTTGAACGATATAATTTATTGTCTTATAGTTTGTAACTTGATATATCCTCACAGTATAACAAAAAAGATACAAAAAATTAGAACATTCACCCACAGCTGTAAGCGCCTCTACGCCATACACATTCTCTAATTTATCTATCATACACTGTCTAGGAAGGAGACGGTAATTGTAGAAAGGCAAGGTGGGTACAGCCTAGCGCATCACACACACCATTTTTCTAAAACATCCCTTTATTAAATTTGTTTTAAACATACTACCACTATGGCTCTTGTCTTTGGAAGGTCTATGTTACTCTCATACCCCCTATAATTATTTGGGCTTGCCGATAAGTAGTATGAGCGGCTGCTGGATGCGGGGCTCTGTACTAAGGCAGTGCGGAGACCTGAAATTGAACCACTTATCCTTCACCTGTTGGAGGTACCGGAGGCTGGAGTCAGCCGAGCGGCTCAGAAGTCTCGGTCTGCCACAATTGCGAGCTTCACAAAATGTGAGTGTATATACGAATAAACGTTTTGTTGATTTTACTCTGCCTGGTGATACTGCACTTAGAGGCGCCTCTGTATTTTTTCCTTTCTTCAGGAATTCATCTGATCCAGACGAGCTTTCCAGAGAGCAGCCACAGCTTTTGTGCCTTTGTTCATAAGAGACATACTCTAGAGACATTACTACTTGTATTATGATCTATGTATGATATGTGGACACCTGATAATATTTTGGTATTGAAGTCCTAATACAAAAGAAGAGAGAGCCCAACCACGACTCAAGGTAAAAGGTTTAATAATTCCACTTTGCGCATACACATAGATTGCACTTACAAGATATACAAATTAAAAGCGCCTTCAGATCAACACACAATTCTCGGCATCCGTTTTTCCAGCAGCTGATTCTGCTTCTCACTGATGTCTCTCTCTAGCGTGTGAGCTCCGTCACTGGCAGTCTTTACAATAAGTGTCTTTTTGGTTCTTGTTGCAACGATAATGTCTGTGACTCTAGTTCTCGTCGTCTACGTGTTTCGTCCGACTTCTGCAGAATTTTTCGAGACTTTGGACGTGGAATAACTTACATGAGCTGATTCATTTGTTTATGTCACACCTTCCTTTTCACACGCCCGATGAGCTGTATGAGTGGGTGTGTGAATGCTAAGCAGAGGATTGGTGCAAAACAGAACCGAGAGGAGGAGCTACCCGGATTTAAGAGAGGATCCCCGCAAAGATGTTATTCAGCGTCCAAAGTCTTGAAAAAGTCTGCAGAAGTCGGACGAAACGCGTAGAAGACGAGGACTAGAGTCACAGACATTATCGTTGCAACAAGAACCAAAAAGACACTTATTGTAAAGACTGCCAGTGACGGAGCTCACACGCTAGAGAGAGACACCAGTGAGAAGCAGAATCAGCTGCTGGAAAACCGGATGCTGAGGATTGTGTGTTGATCTGAAGGCTGGTATGGTTAGACAAAGGATACAGCAGACTTTAACATAGATATTTGCCTACCATCTTGATTATGTTTCTGTGCCGGGATTAACAATGCGGCATGCCACTGAAGTTAGGTCAGTTTATCTCAGGGATTTAATATATGGATAAATTATGACCTTATCAGGGGGAACTAAATATTTATCAGTTAGATGGGGAACAGAACTCTTATAAGACAAGACACGTCAGCCCTGTGTCTACAGGTCTGTGAGGCTATATAGTCTGTTGCGGAGAACTACTAGAGTAATCTTTTGAATCCGGACATGCCTATATCTCAACTGCATGAAGCATGATAGTGGTATTAGTAAACAATGGAATAGAAATAACGGACAATGTGTATGTGGGTACAGAAGCCCTATGCAGAAGGTTTTGGCCAGCCTCTAATATTTTCAATGACTACGCCACGGTGAGATTAGGCATCCAAGATCATAGCCTACTATGCAATACACTACTATAATCATCAAATACAGGAATGGGTAAAACTGTGGTGTCTATGTTAGTATGATACATTAAATAAAAATAGCAATGAACACACTAATTACCTCTGACTCAAAAGTCTTGCATACATATCACCAGTAAGGTTATATAAAATACTGTAGTGTCCCAACAGATAATGACCCCTTCACTCTAAGCCTCAGTTCTGTAGTGAGGAGAAAAGTATATTGCAAATGGGTGCATAAGTCTGGCGGAGCTGAAAGGTACAGTGTCCCCAATAAAGAGAGCCCTTTTTTTCTCTGTTTGTGAAGAACAGTCACCTTAGTTATTAGCAAGCGGTTCAGAAGGTGGTAAGAAACAGTTTCCTCACTGTCACCTTCATCTCTGCGTGGGTTATAGCTACCAACCTAAGGCCTAGATTTAGAGTTCGGCGGTAAAAGGGCTGTTAACGCTCCGCGGGTTTTTTTCTGGCCGCACCATAAATTTAACTCTGGTATCGAGAGTTCAAACAAATGCTGCGTTAGGCTCCAAAAAAGGAGCGTAGAGCATTTTTACCGCAAATACAACTCTCGATACCAGAGCTGCTTACGGACGCGGCCGGCATCAAAAACGTGCTCGTGCACGATTCTCCCATAGGAAACAATGGGGCTGTTTGAGCTGAAAAAAAACCTAACACCTGCAAAAAAGCAGCGTTCAGCTCCTAACGCAGCCCCATTGTTTCCTATGGGGAAACACTTCCTACGTCTGCACCTAACACTCTAACATGTACCCCGAGTCTAAACACCCCTAGCCTTACACTTATTAACCCCTAATCTGCCGCCCACGCTATCGCTGACCCCTGCATTACACTTTTAACCCCTAATCTGCCGCTCCGTAAAACGCCGCCACCTACGTTATCCCTATGTACCCCTAATCTGCTGCCCTAACATCGCCGACCCCTATGTTATATTTATTAACCCCTAATCTGCCCCCCACAACGTCGCCGACACCTGCCTACACTTATTAACCCCTAATCTGCCGAGCGGACCTGAGCGCTACTATAATAAAGTTATTAACCCCTAATCCGCCTCACTAACCCTATCATAAATAGTATTAACCCCTAATCTGCCCTCCCTAACATCGCCGACACCTACCTTCAATTATTAACCCCTAAACTTCCGATCGGAGCTCACCGCTATTCTAATAAATGGATTAACCCCTAAAGCTAAGTCTAACCCTAACACTAACACCCCCCTAAGTTAAATATAATTTTTATCTAACGAAATAAATTAACTCTTATTAAATAACTTATTCCTATTTAAAGCTAAATACTTACCTGTAAAATAAATCCTAATATAGCTACAATATAAATTATAATTATATTATAGCTATTTTAGGATTAATATTTATTTTACAGGCAACTTTGTAATTATTTTAACCAGGTACAATAGCTATTAAATAGTTAAGAACTATTTAATAGTTACCTAGTTAAAATAATAACAAAATTACCTGTAAAATAAGTCCTAACCTAAGTTATAATTAAACCTAACACTACACTATCAATAAATTAATTAAATAAACTACCTACAATTACCTACAATTAACCTAACACTACACTATCAATAAATTAATTAAACACAATTCCTACAAATAAATACAATTAAATAAACTAGCTAAAGTACAAAAAATAAAAAAGAACTAAGTTACAGAAAATAAAAAAATATTTACAAACATAATAAAAATATTACAACAATTTTAAACTAATTACACCTACTCTAAGCCCCCTAATAAAATAACAAAGACCCCCAAAATAAAAAATACCCTACCCTATTCTAAATTAAAAAAGTTACAAGCTCTTTTACCTTACCAGCCCTGAACAGGGCCCTTTGCGGGGCATGCCCCAAGAATTTCAGCTCTTTTGCCTGTAAAAAAAACCATACAATACCCCCCCCCCAACATTACAACCCACCACCCACATACCCCTAATCTAACCCAAACCCCCCTTAAATAAACCTAACACTAATCCCCTGAAGATCTTCCTACCTTGTCTTCACCATCCAGGTATCACCGATCCGTCCTGGCTCCAAGATCTTCATCCAACCCAAGCGGGGGTTGGCGATCCATAATCCGGTGCTCCAAAGTCTTCCTCCTATCCGGCAAGAAGAGGACATCCGGACCGGCAAACATCTTCTCCAAGCGGCATCTTCGATCTTCTTCCATCCGGTGCGGAGCGGGTCCATCTTGAAGCAGGCGACGCGGATCCATCCTCTTCTTCCGATGTCTCCCGACTAATGACGGTTCCTTTAAGGGACGTCATCCAAGATGGCGTCCCTCGAATTCCTGATTGGCTGATAGGATTCTATCAGCCAATCGGAATTAAGGTAGGAATTTTCTGATTGGCTGATGGAATCAGCCAATCAGAATCAAGTTCAATCCGATTGGCCGATCCCATCAGCCAATCAGATTGAGCTCGCATTCTATTGGCTGATCGGAACAGCCAATAGAATGCGAGCTCAATCTGATTGGCTGATTGGATCAGCCAATCGGATTGAACTTGATTCTGATTGGCTGATTCCATCAGCCAATCAGAAAATTCCTACCTTAATTCCGATTGGCTGATAGAATCCTATCAGCCAATCGGAATTCGAGGGACGCCCTTAAAGGAACCGTCATTAGTCGGGAGACATCGGAAGAAGAGGATGGATCCGCGTCGCCTGCTTCAAGATGGACCCGCTCCGCACCGGATGGAAGAAGATCGAAGATGCCGCTTGGAGAAGATGTTTGCCGGTCCGGATGTCCTCTTCTTGCCGGATAGGAGGAAGACTTTGGAGCACCGGATTATGGATCGCCAACCCCCGCTTGGGTTGGATGAAGATCTTGGAGCCAGGACGGATCGGTGATACCTGGATGGTGAAGACAAGGTAGGAAGATCTTCAGGGGATTAGTGTTAGGTTTATTTAAGGGGGGTTTGGGTTAGATTAGGGGTATGTGGGTGGTGGGTTGTAATGTTGGGGGGGGGTATTGTATGTGTTTTTTTTACAGGCAAAAGAGCTGAAATTCTTGGGGCATGCCCCGCAAAGGGCCCTGTTCAGGGCTGGTAAGGTAAAAGAGCTTGTAACTTTTTTAATTTAGAATAGGGTAGGGAATTTTTTATTTTGGGGGTCTTTGTTATTTTATTAGGGGGCTTAGAGTAGGTGTAATTAGTTTAAAATTGTTGTAATATTTTTATTATGTTTGTAAATATTTTTTTATTTTCTGTAACTTAGTTCTTTTTTATTTTTTGTACTTTAGCTAGTTTATTTAATTGTATTTATTTGTAGGAATTGTGTTTAATTAATTTATTGATAGTGTAGTGTTAGGTTAATTGTAGGTAATTGTAGGTAGTTTATTTAATTATTTTATTGATAGGGTAGTGTTAGGTTTAATTATATCTTAGGTTAGGATTTATTTTACAGGTAAATTTGTTATTATTTTAACTAGGTAACTATTAAATAGTTCTTAACTATTTAATAGCTATTGTACCTGGTTAAAATAATTACAAAGTTGCCTGTAAAATAAATATTAATCCTAAAATAGCTATAATATAATAATAATTTATATTGTAGCTATATTAGGATTTATTTTACAGGTAAGTATTTAGCTTTAAATAGGAATAATTTATTTAATAAGAGTTAATTTATTTCGTTAGATAAAAATTATATTTAACTTAGGGGGGTGTTAGTGTTAGGGTTAGACTTAGCTTTAGGGGTTAATCCATTTATTAGAATAGCGGTGAGATTCGGTCGGCAGATTAGGGGTTAATAATTGAAGTTAGGTGTTGGCGATGTTAGGGAGGGCAGATTAGGGGTTAATACTATTTATTATAGGGTTAGTGAGGCGGATTAGGGGTTAATAACTTTATTATAGTAGCGCTCAGGTCCGCTCGGCAGATTAGGGGTTAATAAGTGTAGGCAGGTGTCGGCGACGTTGAGGGGGCAGATTAGGGGTTAATAAATATAATATAGGGGTCGGCGATGTTAGGGGCAGCAGATTAGGGGTACATAGGGATAACGTAGGTGGCGGCGATTTGCGGTCGGAAGATTAGGGGTTAATTATTGTAAGTAGCTGGCGGCGACGTTGTGGGGGGCAGGTTAGGGGTTAATAAATATAATATAGGGGTCGGCGGGGTTAGGGGCAGCAGATTAGGGGTACATAAGTATAACGTAGGTGGCGGTCGGCAGATTAGGGGGTAAAAATTTTAATCGAGTGGCGGCGATGTGGGGGGGAGCTCGGTTTAGGGGTACATAGGTAGTTTATGGGTGTTAGTGTACTTTAGGGTACAGTAGTTAAGAGCTTTATAAACCGGCGTTAGCCAGAAAGCTCTTAACTCCTGCTATTTTCAGGCGGCTGGAATCTTGTCGTTAGAGCTCTAACGCTCACTGCAGAAACGACTCTAAATAGCGGCGTTAGAAAGATCCCATTGAAAAGATAGGCTACGCAAATGGCGTAGGGGGATCTGCGGTATGGAAAAGTCGCGGCTGAAAAGTGAGCGTTAGACCCTTTAATCACTGACTCCAAATACCAGCGGGCGCCCAAAACCAGCGTTAGGAGCCTCTAACGCTGGTTTTGACGGCTACCGCCGAACTCCAAATCTAGGCCTAAATGTTCTGTGTCTGAGCAAGTGTAAAGGAATGAAATAGGACTAGTCCCGAATAAAATGAAACTAATTGTGTACACCGCTTCTAAGGGGGGTTAACTAAGAAAACATGGGGCTTTAGGGGAACAGTTTAATAGTGCCCTTTTAACCCCTTAATGACCACAGCACTTTTCCATTTTCTGTCCGTTTGGGACCAAGGCTATTTTTACATTTTTGAGGTGTTTGTGTTTAGCTGTAATTTTCCTCTTACTCATTTACTGTACCCACACATATTATATACCGTTTTTCTCGCCATTAAATGGACTTTCTAAAGATACCATTATTTTCATCATATCTTATAATTTACTATAAAAAAATTATAAAATATGAGGAAAAAATGGAAAAAAAACACACTTTTTCTAACTTTGACCCCCAAAATCTGTTACACATCTACAACCACAAAAAAACACCCATGCTAAATAGTTTCTAAATTTTGTCCTGAATTTAGAAATACCCAATGTTTACATGTTCTTTGCTTTTTTTGTAAACTATAGGGCCATAAATACAAGTAGCACTTTGCTATTTCCAAACCATTTCTTTTCAAAATTAGCGCTAGTTACATTAGAACACTGATATCTTTCAGGAATCTCTGAATATCCATTGACATGTATATATTTTTTTTTAGTAGAGAACCCAAAGTATTGATCTAGGCCCATTTTGGTATATTTAATGCCACCATTTCACCGCCAAATGCAATGAAATACAAAAAATCGTTCACTTTTCACAAATTTTTTCACAAACTTTTGGTTTCTAACTTAAATTATTTACAAACAGCTTGTGCAATTATGGCATAAATTGTTGTAAATTCTTATCTGGGATCCCCTTTGTTCAGAAATAGCAGACATATATGACTTTGGCGTTGCTTTTTGGTAATTAGAAGGCCGCTAAATGCCACTGCGCACCACACGTGTATTATGCCCAGCAGTGAAGGGGTTCATTAGGGAGCATGTAGGGAGCTTTTTGGGATAGTTTTAGCTTTAGTGTAGTGTAGTAGACAACCCCAAGTATTGATCTAGGCCAATTTTGGTATATTTTATGCCACCATTTCACCGCCAAATGCGATCAATTTAAAAAAAAAGTTAAATTTTTCTCAATTTTAGGTTTCTCACTGAAATTATTTACAAACAGCTTGTGCAATTATGGCACAAATGGTTGTAAATGCTTCTCTGGTATCCCCTTTGTTCAGAAATAGCAGACATATATGGCTTTGGCATTGCTTTTTGGTAATTAGAAGGCCTCTAAATGCCGCTGCGCATCACACGTGTATTATGGCTAGCAGTGAAGGGGTTAATTATGTAGCTTGTAGGGAGCTTGCAGGGTTAATTTTATCTTTAGTGTAGAGCTCAGCCTCCCACCTGAAACATCAGACCCCCTGATCCCTCCCAAACAGCTCTCTTCCCTCCCCCACCCCACAATTGTCCCCGCCATCTTAAGTACTGGCAGAAACTCTGCCAGTACTAAAATAAAAGGTATTTGGCCATTAAAAAAAAAAAAAAAAGCATATTTACATATGCTGATGTGTATGATCCCCCTTAGACCCCAACCTCACTGATCCCCCACCTAACAGCTCTCTAACCCTTCCCCTCTGCCTTAATGGGCGCCATCTTGGGTACTGGCAGCTGTCTGCCAATACCCAGTTTTGCAAAAAATGTGCCTTTTTATTTAAAAAAAAGCCCTTTTCTGTAGTGTAGCTTTCCCCCCCACCAAGACCAAACCCCCCACCCCTTCCAGATCCCTTAGATTATATTTTTAAAGTTTAAACTTTATTTTTTGTGTTTACTTTTTACTTTATGTTTTTCTGTAGTGTAGCGGTTCCCACCCGCTCCCGCCCCGTGCACGCGCCCGCCCTCCAACCCCCGTGCACGCGCGCGCTCCCGTGCTCGCCCCTGTGGGTCCCGCCCCCCTCCACTCCATACAGAACATCGATGGCCGCCCACCCGCCTCCCACGTAAGCTCCCACCCACCAACGATACCGGCCATCGATGTCCGGTGCAGAGAGGGCCACAGAGTGGCTCTCTCTGCATCGGATGGCCAAGGGGGGTTATTGCAGGATGCCTCCATATCGAGGCATCACTGCAATAACCGGAAAGCAGCTGGAAGCGAGCAGGATCGCTTCCAGCTGCTTTCCAGACCAAGGACGTACGCCACACGTCCTCGGTCATTAAGTGTATTTTTTTTGAGGACGTGTGGCGTACGTCCTTGGTCGTTAAGGGGTTAACTGGAAGTCAGGAAGATCCAGGGTAGGAATTACCTGCGATCAGTCAGAGTTACAGTTACAAGACCTGTAATCCCCGCCAGCTATCTTCTGCTAGCCTATGCCAGCGCGGGTGCCTTGAGAGCAAAAGATGTGCCTGGGAGTTATCAGCACGCCGCTGTGCAAAGTGCGACTACCGCATCTGCAAGGAACACAAATCCAGCCTCCATGCTGACTCCGGGGCGATGACTGTAGCTCGAACTCTGCCCACTCATTCCCGCTTATGCTCCAGGCTGTCAGATTGGGAGATTTCTTCCAAGCGGGCCATATTGTGTGGATTTCTCTAGCCACAAGCCAGTGTCCATAACTCAGTGTGAACCGGTAGGGGACTCGCATGCTAGCAGCCAGGGGTACAATTGTCCTCGATGGCGGCATGGCGCCATCTTGCGTGTGGAGAAGCCCCACGTGTGCGGTCTTGCTCTTTGTAAGCGCCCCGCTGTAGGATCTAGGGTTGCCACCTTTTATAGGATATGACTGATGGTCCGAGTAGGTGCCTTTAGCCAGTGGGGTGATCTGCGGAGTCAGAGGTACTCCAAAGTCAGAGGTATCTGCCTCCTCACTGCCAGTGGAGTCGGGGTCCGTCTCTGGCCAAATTGTTGGTAAGCTGCATGCAACTGTTGCCTCCAGATCCTCATTGCCGGCCATCAACTTATCACTAATGTAGATTCTGTTGTCTGGTTGTGTGTTGGGCAGACTCGAATTAACCCACTGCGTGGGGGCACCATGATCCGCCTCCCATTCAGCCGGTATTAGGTCGGACTTAGCGATAGGGGTATTTCCCTCATATGCCCATGCTGCCTCTAGCTTTTTAGTGAGTTGCAAAAAATGTTCGTTTAAGAGATTGCATATCCCCTCAATTAGGATTGCTGCATCAGGTTCCATGCTGCTGTAATTTTCAGTGTCTTTGCACTGCATACCCGGCTTGCAAGATACCGGGGGGGTGTTGAGAGCCTCTCACTCCAGTGACTGCCTTAGGCCTCAACGTTCCGGATCGGTTATTCAGGGTGGTAGCCCCAATATTGTGATATCAATCGATTTAGCTTGATAAGTAGATTCTAAATATCAGGGTGAGGTAGATGAATGATCCTCATAAACATCAATAGAAGGCTTACTATTAATGCTTCACTCAGAGCAACCGATATTGCTGCCATTCAAGGTGCTGCCCAGAAACACGCCCCCTTATTTCCTGTTTTTAACACAATCTATTCCTTTTTTAGGCTTATTCTTTTTTTTTAATCTGTTTGTTCTAAAGAATAAAGAAATAAACTGTTTCATATCCCCTTAAGGCTATAAGCCCCATGTACTAAGCTGCGACCAGTATGTGTTATTGCCCGTCAGTCATGCCGAACAAACATGTTTAGTGTTATTTATCTTTGCCAACTCAGAGGTGATGGAGAAGGTGAGAAGCAGCGGTCAGATGAAGATTTCTTACTTTACGGAAAGGGTTCCATAGCAAAATTCACTACTTAGCACATGAAGCCCAGTACAGCTGCAACATAACATTGCTGGGCACTTTACAAAACGATATGACTCCTGTTTTTAACATTTAATTTTGGTCTTGTTCGCAATCCCACAACATGGACACTGGTTGCTACTTATGCCCTATGCACATAGCATAATTGGCAGCACCCAAGTTAGCAAAGAGATGGGCACTGCACACCTACATAAAGTGCCAATCTCTGTGTTAAAAAAAGGGTAGGGCAGACGTTTTTAATGTTATCCAACCCCAGAATGCTATCACCTCTAAAGGAGATAAGTAATAATAATAGCAAGCATGAAAAGCAACTTAAAACACGTTAACAGAAAGGAAATCAGTGTGTCGTGTCAGTGCGTGTTCAACTCTGATGTGGCCTTTGGGTTCTCTATGGGGACGGCCTATGTATGGTAGATTTAGTATGGTGCAAATACTGCAACTTTGTGTGATGTGGCTTCCTAAGAGAACCTGAGAGTGGTAGTGTCCTTACAATACCGGTGAACTTACTGTATTTCTCAGTTAGACTTAGGTACGTTCTGTAATACTGTAATGCACGTATGGTATTTTCAATATGTAGTTTCACTATGTAGTGTGTGTTTTTATTAGTGGTTTAGGGAGCTGGGGAGGGTTGAGCTATACCTCAATTCATGACTATTTCACCCTGAAACCTCAACGTACCAGTTGCCCTGAATTAGTGAAATAGCACCTTGTTTGTATGTAAAGTGCTCTACGGGGAGAAATATACACCGAGATTACGAGTTTTGCCGTAACAGGGGTGCGTTGCTAATGAGCATTTTTTTTCACCGCTCACCTACAGACAACGCTGGTATTACAGGTTTTTTTAAACCTGGCGTTAGCCGCAAAAAGGTGAGCGTAGAGCAAAATCTAGCTCCACATCTCACCTCAATACCAGGTTTGCTTACGGTAGCGGTAAGCTGTCTAAACGTGCTTGTGCACGATTTTCCCATAGGAATCAATGGGGCAGAATCGGCTGAATAAAAACCCAACACCTGCAAAAAAGCAGCGTTCAGCTCCTAACGCAGCCCCATTGATTCCTATGGGGAAACTAAAGTTATGTCTACACCTAACACCCTAACATGAACCCGAGTCTAAACACCCCTAATTTTACAATTATTAACCCCTAATCTGCCGCCCCCCCCAACATCGTTGCCACCTACATTATCCCTATGAACCCCTAATCTGCTGCCCCCAACATCGCTGCCACCTACATTATAGTTAATAACCCCTAATCTGCCACCCCAACGTCGCCGCAACCTACCTTCAATTATTAACCCCTAATCTGGCGCCCCCATCTTCGCCGCTACTATATTAAATTTATTAACGCCTAAACCTAAGTCTAAACCTAAGTCTAACATCCCCCTAACTTAAATATATTTTAAATAAATCTAAATAAAATAACTACAATTAAATAAATTATTCCTATTTAAAACAAAATACTTACCTATAAAATAAACCATAAGATAGCTACAATATAACTAATAGTTACATTGTAGCTATCTTAGAGTTTATATTTATTTTACAGGCAACTTTGTATTTATTTTAACTAGGTACAATAGTTATTAAATAGTTATTAACTATTTAATAACTTCCTAGTTAAAATAAAGACATAAGTACCTGTAAAATAAACCCTAACCTAAGTTACAATTACACCTAACACCACACTATAATTAAATTAATTACCTAAACTAACTACAATTAAATACAATTAAATAAACTAAAGTACAAAAAAAACAAACACTAAATTACAGAAAATAAAAAAATAATTACAAGAATTTTAAACTAATTACACCTAATTAAGGTAGAAAAAATCATATTGGCTGATGCAATCAGCCAATAGAATTGAGCTTGCATTCTATTGGCTGATTGGAACAGTCAATAGAATGCAAGCTCAATCCTATTGGCTGATTGGATCAGCCAATAGGATTGAAGTTCAATCCTATTGGCTGATCCAATCAGCCAATAGGATTTTTTCTACCTTAATTCCGATTGGCTGATAGAATCCTATCAGCCAATTGGAATTCAAGAGACGCCATCTTGGATGACATCATTTAAAGGAACCGTCATTTGTCGGAAGTCGTCGGAAGAAGAGGATGCTCAGCGTCGGCTGGCTTCAAGATGGACCCGCTCCGCTCCGGATGGATGAAGATAGAAGATGCCGCCTGGATGAAGACTTCTGCTCGTCTGGAGGTCCTCTTCTGGCCGGATCGGATGAAGACTTCTGCCCCTCTGGAGGACCACTTGTGCCCGGCTGGGTGAAGACGGCTCAAGGTAGGGTGATCTTCAAGGGGGTAGTGTTAGGTTTTATTAAGGGGGGATTGGGTGGGTTTTAGAGTAGGGTTGGGTGTGTGGGTGGTCGGTTTTAATGTTGGGGGGGTATTGTATTTTTTTTTTACAGGTAAAAGAGCTGATTACTTTGGGGCAATGCCCCGCAAAAAGCCCTTTTAAGGGCTATTTGTAAAATTGTATTATTTTGGGGGCTTTTTTATTTTATTAGGGGGATTAGATTAGTTGTAATTAGTTTAAAATTCTTGTAATTATTTTTTAATTTTCTGTAATTTAGTGTTTGTTTTTTTATGTACTTTAGTTTATTTAATTTAATTGTAGTTAGTTTATGTAATTAATTTAATGATAGTGTAGTGTTAATTGTAATTGTAATTTAGGTTAGGATTTGTCTTTATTTTAACTAGGAAGTTATTAAATAGTTAATAACTATTTAATAACTATTGTACCTAGTTAAAATAAATACAAAGTTGCCCGTAAAATAAATATAAACCCTAAGCTAGCTACAATGTAACTATTAGTTATATTGTAGCTATCTTAGGGTTTATTTTATAGGTAAGTATTTAGTTTTAAATAGGAATAATTGATTTAATTGTAGTAATTTTATTTCGTTTTATTTAAATTATATTTAAGTTAGGAGGGTGTTAGACTTAGGTTTAGACTTAGGTTTAGGGGTTAATAAATTTAATATAGTAGCGACGACGTTGTAGGGTGGCAGATTAGGGGTTAATAAATGTAGGTAGGTGTCGGTGATGTTAGGGATGGCAGATTAGGGGTTAATAAAATGTAACTAGTGTTTCCGAGGCGGGAGTGCGGCGGTTTAGGGGTTAATATATTTATTAAAGTGGCGGCGATGTTTAGGGTTAAAAACTTTAGTTAACTGTTTGCGATGTTGGGGGGGCCTTGGTTTAGGAGTTAATAGGGAGTTTATGGGTGTTAGTGTACTTTGTAGCACGTTAGTTAAGAGTTTTATGTTATGGCGTTAGCCCATAAAACTCTCAATTACTGACTTTTAAATGCGGTAGGAGTCTTGACAGGAGAGGGTCTACCGCTCACTTCTTCCAAGACTCGTAATACTGGCGTTAGGCAAATCCCATTAAAAAGATAGGATACGCAATTTACGTAAGGGGATTTGCGGTAAGCTTGAGTCACGGAATAAAAGTGAGCGGTACACCTGTACCTGCCAGACTCGTAATACCAGCGGGCCTTAAAAAGCAGCGTTGGGACCTCTCAACGCTGCTTTTTAAGGCTAACGCAAGACTCGTAATCTAGCCGAAACAGCGGTAAAAAAGACAGAACCAGGAAGTTAAAGGGAATGTAAACCCCAAAAAATTATTTTATGATTTGGATAGAACATACAATTTTAAACAACTTTCCAATTTACTTCTATTATCAAATTGTCTTCATTCTCTTGTTATCCATTGCTGAAGGAACAGCATTGCACTACTGGCAGGAAGCTGAACCCTTCTAGTTAGCCAATCACAAGAGACAAATGTATGCAGGCACCCATTAGTAGCAGCTCCCACTAGTGTATGATATGTGCGTATTCTTTTTCAACAAGGGATTCTAAGAGAACGAAGCACATTTTAAAATAGAAGTGAATTTAAAAGTGTCTTAAAATTACATGTTCTATCTGAATCATGCAAGTTTAATTTTGACTTTCCTATCCCTTTAATATGAAGGAATAGTTCCTAAAAGATAAAATCTCCAACCAATGCCACCTGTACCCTTGATATTTAACATTGTGGTAAATTTTGTGCACCCCATAGCTTATCTACCAGTGTGTGATAATGCAATTACTGTTTAGGTGCCCTTGTTCTATCATTCTGGTTGTATCAGTATTTTACGGATGGTCTTAGGGTTAGCCTGAGGCAAACCTTTGTACTGCACTTGTGTGTGGCATTGTCACTAATGTCAGTCTGCTGTGGGTAACTCTATCTCACACCTGCACATGTATTTTAGGCTTATGGGAGCATCTCAATCTAATATGCTTGCATTTATTGCACCTCTGTTTGGAAGTGCCAGACTGATGTGCATGCCTTTATCTACTTGCATATGGTGCCGGCAGTCTGTGCGCTCTTATAGCATTAAAACGTGTGTTAGTCTCAGATGCCTGTAAATTATCTCATTGTTTTAGAGTTATGTGGGTTTGTGCCATATCTCTGTTAGGGAATAACTGCACTTGTGTGTGTGTGGTAGTGTAAGGCTAATGTTGTTACTGGTATGACACCTGCATACTGTAGTATCATTCTTTGTGAGTGTTATTATTGTACCTGAGTATGGTGGCATTCTGATGTATATGACATTACTGTATATAGTAATTTCTGTATGATGTGCCTGCCATTACCATAGTTTCCAACCGTTACAGATCTAGTGACATCCTAATGGGTTGTGAGGTTTTTCAGCTGTCCCTCTAGGAGTTTCTCCCCTGATATTTCATGGCTTCCCCAAGCCCACAGATAACATGCCGAGACCAACCCATAGCAACTCCACTGGCTGCCACTCCTGTAATGGCTCTGCCCACTAGACATGTGCGATTCGTTTCCGATCGATTCGGAAATTCGGCCGAATTTCTTAAATTCGGAGATTCGGATTGATTCGAATTTCCGAATTGAAATAGTGCCAAATCTACCAAATAAATCCGAATTACTTCGGATTTATTCGGTAGATTCGGATGGCCATGGATTACAGTGCACTAGTATTGTACAGTATATTAGGTTATATCACTCTGCTATGGGTTACACCTAATATACAGTACATAATATTAGTCTAATACACAGCATATCCCACCTAACACATACCAAAATTCCCAATCAAACCGAATCCAGACGAATTTATTCGAATCCCAATGAATCCGAAACGAATCCGAAATTAATTCATTCAAATTTTTCCAAATTTGAATCGATCTGAACCGAAATTCGAAAAAATCCGAATCGATCCGAACCGAACCGAATTTTTCGATCATGCACAAGTCTACTGCCCACCAAATACAGATGAGCCACTACCACAAGTCCCCCTCATCTCCTTGTCAGAGAAAGCCTCCTGACATTGTTAGGATGTATATTTTACTGTGTCTGTGGTGTCAGTCTGATGTACATGATAGCATTGCACCTGTGTATAGTAGTGTCAGTCTGATGTGTATGATATTACTATATCTGTGTATAGTAGTGGCAGTCTGATGTGCATGCTATTACTGTATCTGTGTATAGTCGTGTCAGTCTGATGTACATGATAACACTGCACCTGTGTATAGTAGTGTCAGTCTGATGTGTATGGTATTACTAAATCTGTGTATAGTAGTGTCAGTCTGATGTGCATGCTATTACTGTATCTGTGTATAGTAGTGTCAGTCTGATGTACATGATATTACTGTAACTGTGTATAGTAGTGTCAGTCTGATGTGCATGCTATTACTGCACCTGTGGATAGTAGTGTCAGTCTGATGTGCATGCTATGACTGTAACTGTGTATAGTAGTGTCAGTCGGATGTGCATGATATTTCTGTACCTGTGTAGTAGTGTCAGTCTGATGTGCATGCTATTACTGCACCTGCAGATAGTAGTGGCAGTCTGATGTGCATGCTATTACTGTACCTGTGTATAGTAAAGTCAGTCCGATGTGCAGGATATTACTGTACCTGTGTAGAGTGTGTAATTCTGATGTGTCTGATATTACTGTATCTGTGTATAGTAGTGTCAGTCTGATGTGCATGCTATTACTGTAACTGTGTATTGTAGTGTCAGTTGGATGTGCATGATATTACTGTAACTGTGTATAGTAGTGTCACTCTTATGTGCATGATATTACTGTACCTGTGTATAGACTACTGGCAGACTACTTTTTCAATAAAACACTTACCAATTAACATCCCACCACAAGACTGCAACCTTTCATCTCCGCCCCCAGTCACCCCCCTCCAACACTCTCAGTACCTTCCCCCCAACCACTGAGAATGAAGTGAGTTCCCTAATATCTTCCTCACACCTCACTACCTGCCCCCTTGACCCTATCCCTTCACATCTAATACCTTCTCTGTCCTCTACCCTCACCCCAGCTCTTACTCACATATTCAACCGATCCCTTACTACTGGTTCATTTCCATCATCCTTAAAACATGCAAAGGTCACCCCCATCCTCAAAAAACCCTCCCTCAACCCCAATTCTCCTGCAAACTACCGCCCCATATCACTACTTCCGCTAGCTTCTATAGTCCTGGAAAAACTAGTTTTCGATCGCCTAACACACTTCCTATCCTCCAACTCATTGCTTGACCCCCTGCAATCTGGCTTCCGTCCACAACACTCAACTGAGACTGCCCTCACCAAGGTTACTAACGATCTTCTTTCTGCTAAAAACAATGGCCACTATTCTATACTTATCTTACTTGACCTGTCTGCTGCCTTTGACACTGTTGACCATCCCCTCCTCCTACGGACTCTCAGCTCCATTGGGCTCTGTGACATTGCCCTCTCCTGGATCCACTCTTATCTCTCTAATAGGTCCTTTTCTGTCTCATTTGCTGGAGACTCATCATCTTCTCTGCCTCTGTCTGTTGGAGTACCTCAAGGCTCTGTTCTAGGCCCTCTACTCTTCTCTATTTATACTTCCTCACTGGGTAAACTTATCAGTAGCTATGGCTTCAACTATCACCTCTATGCTGATGATACTCAGATCTACCTATCCACCCCTGCACTCTCTCCATCTGTCCTTTCCCACATCAGCGACTGCTTATCTGGCATTTCTTCCTGGATGGCCTCTCACCACCTAAAAATCAACATGTCCAAGACTGAGCTTCTTCTAATTCCTTCAACTAATTCTACTCCAGTTTCTAACTTTACTATCACTGTCGGTGACACCACTATCTCCCCATCACACCAAGTCCGCTGCCTAGGAGTTACGCTCTACTCCAATCTGTCCTTCATACCCCACATCCAATCGCTCTCTTCATCCTGTCGCAACCACCTACGCAATATCTCCAAAATTCGTCCTTTCCTGAGAGCTGAAACTACTAAACAGCTAATCCATTCCCTAGTAATTTCCCGGCTTGACTACTGTAACAACTGTCCTTCCTCTCTCCCGCCTCTCCCCCCTTCAATCCATCCTAAATGCCTCTGCTAGGCTAATCCACCTCTTCCGACGCTCTGTATCTGCCGCACCCCTCTGTGAGTCCCTTCACTGGCTCCCCATTCACAGCAGAATTAAATTCAAAATTCTCACTCTGACCTACAAAGCCCTTACCAATGCAGCCCCCCCATACCTGTCCTCACTCATCAACAAATATACTCCAGCCCGTCCCCTAAGATCCAACAATGATCTACTCCTTGCTTCTTCTACCATCACCTCCTCTCATGCTAGACTACAGGACTTCTCTCATGCGGCACCAACCCTCTGGAACGCACTTCCTCGAGCTGTCAGACTTTCCCCCAACCTCTCCTCCTTTAAACGTCCCTAAAGACCACCTTGTTCAGGGAAGCCTATAACCAAATCAGTAACTAATGAATTCCACTTGCCTAATAGTTGCCCTCATCTAACTTCGCACTAACATCATTCCCACCTTTGCAGTCCCCACCTCCTGTTTCTCACCCTCCTACCCATTAAGATTGTAAGTTCCCACAGGAACAGGGCTCCCAATTCCTCCTGTATTTGTTTGTTAATTTGTCTGGTGTCTCATATTGTACTGTCCTTTTATCTTTGTTACCCATGGACAGCGCTGCGGAATCTGTTGGCGCTTTATAAATAAAAAATAATAATAATAATAATAATAATAATAATAGTAGTGTCAGTCTGATGTGCATGCTATTATTGTACCTGTGTATAGTAGTGTCAGTCTGATGTACATGCTATTACTGTACCTGTGTACAGGAGTGTGAGTCTGATATGCATAATATTACTGCATCTGTGTATAGTATTGTCAGTCTGATGTGCATGCTATTACTGCACCTGTGTATAGTAGTGTCAGTCTGATGTGCATGCTATTACTGTATCTGTGTATAGTAGTGTCAGTCTGATGTGCATGATATTACTGCGCCTGTGTATAGAAGTGTCAGTCTGATATGCATGCTATTGTGTACTTGTGAATAGTAATGTCAGTCTGATGTGCATGCTATTACTCTATCTGTGTGTAGTAGTGTCAGTTTGATTTGCATGCTATTACTGTACATGTGTATAGTAGTGTCAGTTTGATTTGCATGTAGTTGCTGTACCTGGGTATAGTAGTGTCAGTCTTATGTGCATGCTATTACTGTACTTGTGTATAGTAGTGTCAGTCTTATGTGCATGCTATTACTGTACTTGTGTATAGTAGTGTCAGTCTTATGTGAATGCTATTACTGTATCTGTGTGTAGTAGTGTCAGTTTGATTTGCATGCTATTACTGTACCTGTGTATAGTAGTGTCAGTTTGATTTGCATGTTGTTGCTGTACCTGGGTATAGTGGTGTCAGTCTGATGTGCATGATATTACTGCACCTGTGTATAGTAGTGTCAGTCTGATGTGCATGCTATTATTGTAACTATGTATAGTAGTGCAAGTCTGATGTGCATGCTATTACTGCACCTGTGTATAGTAGTGTCAGTCTGATGTGCATGATATTACTTTATCTGTGTATAACAGTGGTCAGTTGGATGTGCATGCTATTATTGTATCGGTGTATAGTAGTGTCAGTCGGATCTGCATGCTATTACTGAACCTGTTTATATTAGTGTCAGTCTGATGTGCATGATATTACTGTATTTGTGTATAGTAGTCTCAGTCTGATGTGCATATTACTGTACTTGTTAATAGTAGTAGTCTGATGTGCATGTAAGCATTACTGTACCTGTGTATAGTGTGTCAGTCTGATGTGCATGCTATTACTGTACCTTTGTATAGTAGTGTCAGTCTAATGTGCATGTAAGTATTACTGTACCTGTATATAGTGTGTCAGTCTGATGTGCATGCTATTGCTGTACCTGTGTATAGTAATGTCATTCTGATGTGCATGATTTTACTGTACTTGTATATAGTAGTGTCACACTGATGTGTATGATATTGCTGCACCTGTGTATAGTAGTGTCAGTCTGATGTGCATGATATTACTGTACCTGTGTATAGTAGTGTCAGTCTGATGTGCATGCTATTACTGTATCTGTGTATAGTAGTGTCAGTCTGATGTGCATGATATTACTGTACTTGTGTATAGTAGTGTCAGTCTGATATACATGATATTACTGTATCTGTCTGTGTATAGTAGTGTCAGTCTGATGTGCATGCTATTACTGTATCTGTGTATAGCAGTGTCAGTCTGATGTGCATGATATTACTGTACTTGTGTATAGTAGTGTCAGTCTGATGTATATGATATTACTGTATCTGTGTTTAATAGTGTCAGTCTGATGTGCACGCTATTGCTGTACCTGTGTATAGTAATGTGATTCTAAAGTGCATGTTATTACTGTACTTGTGTATAGTAGTGTCAGTCTGATGTGCATGATATTTCTGTACTTGTGTATAGTAGTGTCAGTCTGATGTGCATAATATTACTATACCTGTGTATAGTAGGGTCAATCTGATGTGCATGCTATTACTGTAACTATGTATAGTAGTGTCAGTCTAATGTGCATGCTATTACTGTAACTATGTATAGTAGTGTCAGTCTTATATGCACGCTATTACTGTACTTGTGTATGGTAGTGTCAGTCTTATGTGCATGCTATTACTGTACTTGTGTATAGTAGTGTCAGTCTGATGTGCATGCTATTGTGTACTTGTGTATAGTAGTGTCAGTCTGATGTGCATGCGATTACTGTATCTGTGTATAGTAGTGTTAGTCTGATGTGCATGCTATTACTGTACCTGTGTATAGTAGTGTCAGTCTGATGTGCAAGCTATTATTGTATCTGTGTATAGTAGTGTCAGTCTGATGTGCATGCTATTTGTACCTGTGTATAGTAGTGTCAGTCTGATGTGCATGATATTACTGTATCTGTGTATAGTAATTTCAGTCTGATGTGCATGCTATTACTGTACTTGTGTATAGTAGTGTCAGTCTAATGTGCATGCTATTGTGTGCTTGCGTATAGTAGTGTCAGTATGATGTGCATGATATTACTGTACTTGTGTATAGTAGTGTCAGTCTGATGTGCATGATATTACTGTACCTGTGTATAGTAGTGTCAGTCTGATGTGCATGATATTACTGTATCTGTGTATAGTAGTGTCAGTCTTATATGCACTCTATTACTGTATCTGTGTATAGTAGTGTCAGTCTTATGTGCATGATATTACTGTATCTGTGTATAGTAATGTCAGTCTGATGTGCATGCTATTTCTGTAACTATGTATAGTAGTGTCAGTCTGATGTGCATGCTTTTACTGCACATGTGTATAGTAGTGTCTGTCTCATGTGCATGCTATTACTGTACCTGTGTATAGTAGTGTCTGTCTCATGTGCATGCTATTACTGTACCTGTGTATAGTAGTGTCTGTCTGATGTGCATGCTATTGCTGTACCTGGGCATAGTAGTGTCAGTCTGATGTGCATGCTATTACTGTACCTGTGTATAGTAGTGTCTGTCTGATGTGCATGCTATTACTGTACCTGTGTATAGTAGTGCAGTCTGATGTGCATGCTATTGCTGTACCTGGGTATAGTAGTATCAGTCTGATGTGCATGCTATTACTGTACCTGTGTATAGTAGTGTCTGTCTGATGTGCATGCTATTGCTGTACCTGGGCATAGTAGTGTCAGTCTGATGTGCATGCTATTACTGTACCTGTGTATAGTAGTGTCTGTCTGATGTGCATGCTATTACTGTACCTGTGTATAGTAGTGCAGTCTGATGCGCATGCTATTACTGTACCTGTGTATAGTAGTGTCTGTCTGATGTGAATGCTATTACTGTACCTGTGTATAGTATTGTCTGTCTGATGTGCATGCTATTGCTGTACCTGGGTATAGTAGTATCAGTCTGATGTGCATGCTATTACTTTACCTGTGTATAGTAGTGTCTGTCTGATGTGCATGATATTACTGCACCTGTGTATAGTAGTGCAGTCTGATGTGCATGCTATTACTGCACCTGTGTATAGTAGTGCAGTCTGATGTGCAAGCTATTACTGTATCTGTGTATAGTAGTCTGATGTGCATGCTATTACTGTATCTGTGTATAGTAGTGCAGTCTGATGTGCATGCTATTACTGCACCTGTGTATAGTAGTGTAGTCTGATGTGCATGCTATTACTGCACCTGTGTATAGTAGTGCAGTCT
This sequence comes from Bombina bombina, assembly GCF_027579735.1. Classification (NCBI taxonomy): domain Eukaryota; kingdom Metazoa; phylum Chordata; class Amphibia; order Anura; family Bombinatoridae; genus Bombina; species Bombina bombina. Next base: position 1,002,368,695 of record NC_069501.1, read on the forward strand.
GATGTGCAAGATATTACTGTATCTGTGTATAGTAGTGCAGTCTGATGTGCATGCTATTACTGTATCTGTGTATAGTAGTGCAGTCTGATGTGCATGCTATTACTGTATCTGTGTATAGTAGTGCAGTCTGATGTGCAAGCTATTACTGTTTTTGTGTATAGTACTGCAGTCTGATGTGCATGCTATTACTGTATCTGTGTATAGTAGTGCAGTCTGGTGTGCATGCTATTACTGTATCTGTGTATAGTAGTGCAGTCTGATGTGCATGCTATTACTGTACCTGTGTATAGTAGTGCAGTCTGATGTGCATGCTATTACTGTACCTGTGTATAGAAGTGTCAGTCTGATGTGCATGCTATTACTTTATCTGTGTATAGTAGTGCAGTCTGATGTGCATGCTATTCCTGTACCTGTGTATAGTAGTGCAGTCTGATGTGCATGCTATTACTGTATCTGTGTATAGTAGTGTCTGTCTGATGTGCATGCTATTGCTGTACCTGTGTATAGTAGTATCAGTCTGATGCGCATGCTATTACTGTACCTGTGTATAGTAGTATCAGTCTGATGTGCATGCTATTGCTGTACCTGGGTATAGTAGTATCAGTCTGATGTGCATGCTATTACTGCACCTGTGTATAGTAGTGTCAGTCTGATGTACATGCTATTACTGTTACTGTGTATAGTAGTATCAGCCTGATGTGTATGCTATTACTGTACCTGTGTATAGTAGTGCAGTCTGATGTGCATGCTATTACTGTATCTGTGTATAGTAGTGTCTGTCTGATGTGCATGCTATTGCTGTACCTGTGTATAGTAGTATCAGTCTGATGTGCATGCTATTACTGTACCTTTGTATAGTAGTATCAGTCTGATGTGCATGCTATTGCTGTACCTGGGTATAGTAGTATCAGTCTGATGTGCATGCTATTATTGTATCTGTATAATGTAGGGTGAGTATAGTGCGGGTGCCCTTACTGGGTGCTGTCCTTTACAGATGTCAGAATAACATGAGTATTTCTTCGCCTGTATATCAGTATGAGGCTGAAGTAGGCTTTGTGCTGCAATTGTGTAATATTAGTATCATAATAATATATCCACCAATGATCTGTTTACATAATTCTCTCTTTAATGTACTTTAATTCCATTAAAATAATTTAAGAGCAGAAGGATAGCTTAGTAAATCTGCATTCTTGTGTTCTTTAGTACTATACAGTAAAATTTGCTGTTACTGTGCCTGTGTAGTGGTGTGAGAATATCATCTTCTTTCAATTTAAATTAGTGTACATTTAAAGACACTTTAAAGTATTATTTTTATGTATGCATATATAGTATACATTAAAGGGACACTGAACCCAAATTTTTTCTTTTGTAATTCAGAAAGAGCATACAATTTTAAGCAACTTTCTAATTTACTCCTATTATCAATTTTTCTTCGTTCTCTTGCTATCATTATTTGAAAAAGAAGGCATCTAAGCTTTTTTATGGTTTCAGTACTCTGGACAGCACTTTTTTATTGGTGGATGAATTTATCCACCAATCAGCAAGGACAACCCAGGTTGTTCACAAAAATGGGCCGGCATCTAAACTTACATTCTTGCATTTCAAATAAAGATACCAAGAGAATGAAGAAAATTTGATAATAGGAGTAAATTAGAAAGTTGCTTAAAATTTCATGCTCTATCTGAATCACAAAATATTTTTTTTGGGTACAGTGTTCCTTTAACCACTAGTCACTGAACTGTGTGCAATCTGCTTGCAGAAGAAATGTTTAAAAAGCATTTAAAACAAAATTTGCATTATTTTGCAGTCAAGGGACATACCTCTTGAAAATCTGTTTATGTTATCACTTCTGGTGCGATGAGCTGCTGCACTAATCAAACAATAACTAAGTAGCATCTACAAGGGAAGACTTCTGTATAATATAGGATTCATCCTAGCTTCTTTGTGGGCATTAAAGTAAGCACAATTTTTGGGTAAATAAAATAACTAGTGGACAAAATAGCTCATTTCATTTTTCTTTTGCAATTTTCTTCTCCACATGGACAATGTAAAATAAGTTTACTAAGTAAAGAGTCGAATTTCCTTTTCAACAAGCTTTTAGTTAACCCCTATTTGTAGTACTAAAGTGATATATACCATTACTGTGCCTGTATTAGTATAAGAGTGTGTGTCAGTAATTTGTACTTGTGCTGTATCTGTATTTAAGTGTCAGAATAATTGTCTCCCTATTATACTTGTTTATTAGTGCCCCTGTAGTGTGTGCTAATACTGTATATTTGTGTTTGTGTCTAAACAATGTATGTGTTAGTACTAAAATAATTGATGCTGTTAATGAATGTGTATAAGTGGCAGAGCACTGTGTGTTGTGTGTTTGAAAGTTAGTGTCAGTTTAGGTGTTTTTGCCCTTGTATGCTGGTGACAATCTGATATCTGTGATGTGCACTATATGAGTCTATACTGGATTACAGCTGTTCTGTGCCTGTAAATACCATTAGAGATACAATATAACTCTCACTGCACCTGTGTGCCTGTACTGTATTTGCATGTGCTAGAATGAAAGTAATACGGTCTCTTACTGTACCTTTGTGCTAGTTTGAAGCTGCTCCTTTCTTTTCCTCTCTTACTGAAGACCTGTGAGCTTCCTTTAGAAGCGTGCTCTGCGATCCTGCCCTTAAATACAGGCACGAATCCTTGCTGATGAGATGTTCCTGTCACTCATCCCTCTCTCCCTCTCCTTTTTAACTCATGCTATTTATCTTATTCCCTCCCACCCTGGCTGCTGGTGTCTTTCCTACCTCTCCTGGGGTTTTTTTTTTCATTCATCCTTTTTCAATATCCTTAACCTATTACTCACCTTTCTATTACATCTTTATACCTTGTATCAGTTAATCATTTTATTATGTTTTCACAATATCTTCATTTGCTTTTTCTCCTTGTGTAATTACTTCTTCAGATTTAAACATATTTACTGCTTTGCAAATTATACATCAAAGTGTCCAAACTTTTCACATAAGGATGATACTAAATTTATTTTCAGAATATTTTTTTTATTATACAATCATACATAGTATAATAATATTAACATGTTGCATACAAATTGCAAATATTTTATTCTTACCTATATTAATTTATAGATAATCTCTTTCAAAGTACAGTTTAATGGAGTAGAACACAGAAATATCTATATATCATCTATCTATCTATTATCTATCTATCTATCATCTATCTACATCTATATATCTATATCTATCTATCTATCTATCTATCTATCTATCTATCTATCTATCTATCTATCTATCTATCTATCTATCTATATCTATCTATATATCTATCTACATCTAAATCCCCAAGGAAAGATGAGCACAATCTTACGATTTTTTCAGCTGCCAGTGTGCACTTTTAAAATCACATCCAAAGTTCCATCAAAGAAAAGGCACTCACTGGTCTTCATAAAACATAACGTTTATATATCTATATCATCTATCTATATCTATCTATCTATCTATCTATCTATCAATCATCTATCTATCTATCTACATCTATCTATCTATATCTATCTATTTAACTGAAGGCAAATTTAAAAACAGTGTCATTTTATTATTGAGAGTGTTTACTGTCTACAGTGTCAACACTAATTAATCATTTATTTTAATTGCAAAGGAGCATTCGGTTGCTTATAATATTCGACAAACAAATTTAGCTGCAATTGAGAACTTTAGTTATGATTAGGATATAGAAAGGACAGTTTAGAATTTCTAATTTTTGTTTTATTTTTATTAGGACCATATTAGGATTTGTAGACAATGCTACATCTAATGTTACTAAACAAATATTTATTAAACATTATTTGTTGCTAGATCTCATGTGGTAGAGAGGTTTACCAGAGTAATTAGATGAAAACTGTCTAGGTTTTGGAGAAATAAAGATTTAACACTATGTTGATCTGCAGTTTTGATCTATATTGAAATTTATTTTGATCTCATATTTCTAATTTAATTTTAGTATATTTGAGATGTAAAGCTTTGGGTTCTGGTCTGGCCAGGACAGCCTAGGGATCGTATCATGCAAAACTAAAAATCAGCCTCGTTAGTATACATGAATTGTATGTATTTTACTAGAGGGAATTGTAATGTGAATAAATACATCTTAATTAAAAGGGACATTAAAGTATCTTTTTTAATTGATGCATAAGACGTTATTCACTTCATTGCAATATACTAGCATACACAATAAATGCATTTAAAACCTGACATTCTGTTAAAAACTCTTTTGTTTTGCAGTTCTAGGTAACAACTCTTAAAAGCCTCTTGAATGTTGTGCATCTCACTTCTGTTACCCTTTCTAATTAGAGACAGGTATTAATGAGCTCATGCATATAACAACCAATCACTGTGCAGCATGTAGGAGTGTGAGTGGTCTGCATTCCACGGACTGCACTCCAGTCTCTCTAGAGATTGGAAGCACTGCCAATTACAATACTGGCAAGCAAAATTTTAAATGCAAGTGCATTTTTTTTTCTTACTTTTTCATAATTAAAGGGACACAGTAGTCAGTAAGTACAATATTTGAAAAATGATTACCTAAATAGTAGTTTTGACATATATATATATATATATATATATATATATATATATATATATATATATATATATATATATATATATATATATATATATATATATATATATATATATATATATACTATATGTGTGTGTGTATTAAAATTAAACAAGTTGTTAAAATTGAAAGTGAAATGAACCTGTGCTTGAATTTCTTGTTGTGAGCTGTGTAATAGTACATAGGCATTGACCATTCCCCCCCACACATCACACTATTTGTGGAAGTCAACTTGTTCCCAACAAGACTAGTGCAGTACCGGTACTAGGATTAGGGTTTTATAATGTTGAACTCTGTATACCTCTGAGGAAACAGCTTGAACTCTGATAGGTCCTATTAAAGGAATAAGGGACACATTTTTCTTATTTTTTATCTGGACTTGAACTAATGTTAATTATTTTTTGGAGCTCCTGTAAGGAATTCTTATGCTTCTGTATCTTAAATAGATATGAAACCCCAAAACATTTCTATTGAGATTCAGACAGAGCAGACAATTTACCTCTATTCTGAAATGTGCTCTGTTGCCATGGTATTCTTTTTGTAGTGATACCTAGGTTGTCATCTGGATCACTACATGGCAGGAAATAGTGCTGCCATCTAGTGTTCTTGCAAATGGATAACATCCTTGCAAAACTGCTGCCATATGGTGCTTCAGACACGTGCGCTCCTGAGCTTACATCCCTGATTTTTAACAAAAGATACCAAGAGAACAAATATAATTTGGTAATAGAAGTTGTTTAAAACTGCTTGCTGCACCTGAATCATGAAAGAATGAATTGTGTTTCGTGTGTCTTTATGTTTTTAAAGCTCTGTTCTCCCCGGGATGACATTTTAATATTAATTTGCACTTTGTGCCTCACTCCATGACACGAGGCTGAGCGCTCTGACACCATTGTCACAAAATGACAGGAAGTGCCACTGACAAATACAGACAAAGGGGAAAAGCTTCAGGACATCATGAGGGGTATTATATGTAATCTTATCAGTTAGTTACTTCTATTTACAAATGTGATTTCAAATATGAGGGGGGGGGGGATCTTTGACTGCAAAATTTCATTTTTCCCCCCGTCTGATTTTAAAGAAATTAAACCATTATGGGGCCCTAAAAGTATTGTGGGTCATAGGCACTGTGCTTACTGTCACTAATGGAAAAGAGGTAGGGATACAAAAAATGAGTAAGAAGCTGATTGTGCTGCACAGTGGTACTTAGGTCAGTGCAGTAATCCTCCTGAAGAAATGTACACTCCTCACACTGCCCCCTGACAAGATGCCACACATTTTATAAGCATTAAGGTTATTCCCTGACTCCCTCTAGTCATGGGTGCCACCATCTTAAGATCTACCTTTCGCTACATTCTAGTGTTTACCTGTTTGCACATGTGCAGCAACTCTCCATCAGAAACCTGCAGTGTAAACCTAGGTTCCAAAATGGCACCACCCATAATTAGAGGAAGCTGTATTTAGTGTTTAATGTCCCTTTAAGTAAGTGTTGAAGTCAATTGGCTCGCTGGTGGTTTCGTGATTGGGACCAGCAGTTCACATGGCTCCAGAGTAGACTTTAACTGTGTGTTTATCACCTTTGTATTGATTAAAAACATTGGGCTCCATTTACTATTGTGTGGACGGACAGGGTCCCAATTAGGGAATTTGTCCAACCGTGATCTCGGGTCCTGGCAGCATTGCAACGCCAAGCAACAGCCAACTGGAAACAAGCAGGGGCTGTGAATAACCCGGCCTGACTAGTCCAGGGTGATTTTAATCCGCCAGCTCTGAGGTTAGAAAACAGAGGTCTCATGACCATTTCGTAACCATTGTATTTTGATTTAGTTTTAAGCATAAATGATCAGAGATAAGTTGCTGAAACTCTCAGTCCCTCAATGCTAAGGGAGTGTACTGTTAAACAAGCATATTAGTGAACATTCTTACATTTGACTATCAACAGACATATTATTTGTCAGTAAAATGTTAACATTCATTCTGTAGAAATATTAAAATGGTAGAATACATATCAATGTCTTATGAATAACAACTGTAGAATAAATACCACCACCATTTGCCAAAAATACAGACATTGGCTAACATTATATATTTTGTTTTCCCTTATAAAAAGCGCTGCATCTTACATTGTGGTAAGTAGGTTCACATGAGCTCCAAAGCAGTATCCGCTGCTTAATACATGGAGCCCAAAGTCTCTCCAGCACAATAGTGGTAAGTATAAGGCTACAGGTGAAATTGTTCACCTGTAGCTAAACAAAATTTACATTTGTTTAATGAAAATGAATGTAAATAATCCTCAAATATTCAGTATTTGTTTCTTTTTAAACAAAACAAATACTGAATAGTGCAGCAGACGAATATTTGTTCTGAAAGATTTGTACAAACCAACGGCTAGATTTAGAGTTTTGTCGGTAACGACCCGAAAAGCTAACGCTGGCTTTTTTCTGGCCGCACCATAAAAATAACTCTGGTATTGAGAGTCCACATAAAGGCTGCGTTAGGCTCCAAAAAAAGGAGCGTAGAGCATATTTAACGCAGCTTCAACTCTCGATACCAGAGTTGCTTACGCAAGCGGCCAGCCTCAAAACGTGCTCGTGCACGATTCCCCCATAGGAAACAATGGGGCTGTTTGAGCTGAAAAAAAACCTAACACCTGCAAAAAAGCCGCGTTCAGCTCCTAACGCAGCACCATTGTTTCCTATGGGGAAACACTTCCTACGTCTGCACCTAACACTCTAACATGTACCCCGAGTCTAAACACCCCTAACCTTACACTTATTAACCCCTAATCTGCCGCCCCCCGCTATCGCTGACCCCCTGCATATTATTATTAACCCCTAATCTGCCGCTTCGTAAACCGCCGCTACTTACATTATCCCTATGTACCCCTAATCTGCTGCCCTAACATCGCCGACCCCTATATTATATTTATTAACCCCTAATCTGCCCCTCACAACGTTGCCTCCACCTGCCTACACTTATTAACCCCTAATCTGCCGACAGGACCGCACCGCTATTATTATAAAGTTATTAACCCCTAATCCGCCTCACTAACCCTATAATAAATAGTATTAACCCCTAATCTTACCTCCCTAACATCGCTGACACCTAACTTCAATTATTAACCCCTAATCTGACGACTGGAGCTCACCGCTATTCTAATAAATGTATTAACCCCTAAAGCTAAGTCTAACCCTAACACTAACACCCCCCTAAATTAAATATAATTTTAATCTAACGAAATTAATTAACTCTTATTAAATAAATTATTCCTATTTAAAGCTAAATACTTACCTGTAAAATAAATCCTAATATAGCTACAATATAAATTATAATTATATTATAGCTATTTTAGGATTAATATTTATTTTACAGGTAACTTTGTATTTATATTAACCAGGTACAATAGCTATTAAATAGTTAAGAACTATTTAATAGCTAAAATAGTTAAAATAATTACAAATGTACCTGTAAAATAAATCCTAACCTAAGTTACAATTAAATCTAACACTACACTATCAATAAATTAATTAAATAAAATACCTACAATTACCTACAATTAAACCTAACACTACACTATCAATAAATTAATTAAATACAATACCTACAAATAACTAGAATGAAATAAACTAACTAAAGTACAAAAAATAAAAAAGAACTAAGTTACAAAAAATAAAAAAATATTTACAAACATAAGAAAAATATTACAACAATTTTAAACTAATTACACCTACTCTAAGCCCCCTAATAAAATAACAAAGCCCCCCAAAATAAAAAAATGCCCTACCCTATTCTAGATTACTAAAGTTCAAAGCTCTTTTACCTTACCAGCCCTGAACAGGGCCCTTTGCGGGGCATGCCCCAAGAAGTTCAGCTCTTTTGCCTGTAAAAAAAACCATACAATACCCCCCCCCCAACATTACAACCCACCACCCACATACCCCTAATCTAACCCAAACCCCCCTTAAATAAACCTAACACTAAGCCCCTGAAGATCTCCCTACCTTGTCTTCACCTCCCCGGGTTCAGCGATCGGTCCAGAAGAGGGTCCGAAGTCTTGATCCAAGCGGAGCAAGAAGAGGTCCTCCATCCGGTAGAAGTCTTCATCCAAGCGGGGCAGAAGAGTTCTTCCATCCGATTGAAGTCTTCATCCAAGCGGGATCTTCTATCGTCATCCATCCGGAGCGGAGCGGCACGATCCTGAAGACCTCCGACGCGGAACATCCATCCTGGCCGACGACTGAACGACAAATGACGGTTCCTTTAAATGACGTCATCCAAGATGGCGTCCCTCGATTTCCGATTGGCTGATAGGATTCTATCAGCCAATCGGAATTAAGGTAGGAATATTCTGATTGGCTGATGGAATCAGCCAATCAGAATCAAGTTCAATCCGATTGGCTGATCCAATCAGCCAATCGGATTGAACTTGATTCTGATTGGCTGATTCCATCAGCCAATCAGAATATTCCTACCTTAATTCCGATTGGCTGATAGAATCCTATCAGCCAATCGGAATTCGAGGGACGCCATCTTGGATGACGTCCCTTAAAGGAACCGTCATTCTTCAGTTGTACGTCGCCGGATGAAGATGGGTCCGCTGTGGAGGTCTTCAGGATGGAGCCGGTCCTCATCGGATGAAGATAGAAGATGCCGCTTGGAAGAAGATGGTTGCCGGTCCGGATCTACTCTTCTTCCCGGATAGGATGAAGACTTTGGACCCTCTTCTGGACTTCTTCAGCCATCGGATGATGGATGTCTAGCCCCCTCTTGGGTTGGATGAAGATATCGGAGCCAGGTCGGATCGGTGAACCTGGTATGGTGAAGACAAGGTAGGATGATCTTTAGGGGCTTAGTGTTAGGTTTATTTAAGGGGGGTTTGGGTTAGATTAGGGGTATGTGGGTGGTGGGTTGTAATGTTGGGGGGGATATTGTATGGTTTTTTTTACAGGCAAAAGAGCTGAACTTCTTGGGGCATGCCCCGCAAAGGGCCCTGTTCAGGGCTGGTAAGGTAAAAGAGCTTTGAACTTTAGTAATTTAGAATAGGGTAGGGCATTTTTTTATTTTGGGGGGCTTTGTTATTTTATTAGGGGGCTTAGAGTAGGTGTAATTAGTTTAAAATTGTTGTAATATTTTCTTATGTTTGTAAATATTTTTGTATTTTTTGTAACTTAGTTCTTTTTTATTTGTTGTACTTTAGTTAGTTTATTTCATTGTAGTTATTTGTAGGTATTGTATTTAATTAATTTATTGATAGTGTAGTGTTAGGTTTAATTGTAACTTAGGTTAGGATTTATTTTACAGGTAAATTTGTAATTATTTTAACTATTTTAGCTATTAAATAGTTCTTAACTATTTAATAGCTATTGTACCTGGTTAAAATAAATACAAAGTTACCTGTAAAATAAATATTAATCCTAAAATAGCTATAATATAATTATAATTTATGTTGTAGCTATATTAGGATTTATTTTACAGGTAAGTATTTAGCTTTAAATAGGAATAATTTATTTAATAAGAGTTAATTAATTTCTTTAGATGTAAATTATATTTAACTTAGGGGGGTGTTAGTGTTAGGGTTAGACTTAGCTTTAGGGGTTAATACATTTATTAGAATAGCGGCGAGATTCGGTCAGCAGATTAGGGGTTAATAATTGAAGTTAGGTGTCGGCGATGTTAGGGAGGGCAGGTTAGGGGTTAATAAATATAATATAGGGGTCGGCGGTGTTAGGGGCAGCAGATTAGGGGGTACATAGCTATAATGTAGCTGGCGGCTCTTTGCGGTCGGCAGATTAGGGGTTAATTATCGTAGGTAGGTGGCGGCGACGTTGTGGGGGGCAGGTTAGGGGTTAATAAATATAATATAGGGGTCGGCGATGTTAGGGCAGCAGATTAGGGGTACATAGGGATAATGTAGCTGGCGGCGGGTGCGGACGACAGATTAGGGGTTAATAAGTGTAGGTAGCTGGCTGCGACGTTGTGGGGGGCAGGTTAGGGGTTAATAAATATAATATAGGGGTCGGCGGTATTAGGGGCAGTAGATTAGGGGTACATAAGGATAACGTAGGTGGCGGTCGGCAGATTAGGGGTTAAAAAAATTTAATCGAGTTGCGGCGATGTGGGGGGGACCTCGGTTTAGGGTACATAGGTAGTTTATGGGTGTTAGTGTACTTTAGAGTACAGTAGTTAAGAGCTTTATGAACCGGCGTTAGCCCAGAAAGCTCTTAACTACTGACTTTTTTCTGCGGCTGGAGTTTTGTCGTTAGATTTCTAACGCTCACTTCAGACACGACTCTAAATACCGGAGTTAGAAAAATCCCATTGAAAAGATAGGATACGCAATTGACGTAAGGGGATCTGCGGTATGGAAAAGTCGCGGCTGGAAAGTGAGCGTTAGACCCTTTTTTGAGTGACTCCAAATACCGGAGGTAGCCTAAAACTAGCGTTAGGAGCCTCTAACGCTGGTTTTCACGGCTACCGCCAAACTCCAAATCTAGGCCCAAATGTTTTTCTGCTGCACAAGTCTGCTAATAACTGTTGTATAAAGCTATCTCTAATATACTTCTACACACACACACATATACACATCACAAACACACACACAAACAAACACAAATACACACACATAAACACAGACACACAAACACAGACACACACACAAACACACACACACACACATACACAAACACACACAGAAACACACACACATACGCACAAACACACACACAAAAACAAACACACACTAACACACATACACACAAATACACACACACACACACACACACAGACACACAAAAACACACACACACAAATACACACACACACAAACACACACACACATACACAAACACACACCTAATAACACACATACACACACACACATATACACACACAAATACACACACACACAAACACAGACACACCACACACACACACACACACACACAAACACAGACACACACACACACATACACAAACACACACACATACAGACAAACACACACATATGCACAAACACACACACACACAAAAACACACACACACAAACACACATACACACAAATACACACACACACACACCTAAACACACACACACACACAAATACACACACACACACACACACACATACACAAACACACACGTACACACACACACAAACACACACACACACACATACATACAAACACACACACACAAACATGCACACAAACACACATACACATGCACACACACTTCATATGAGTAATTCCTTAGCAACATAAGTGCTGAAAGCCTACATATACACACTGCACCATAAATATATGCATTAGATCCAACAAAAATGGATAAAACAGGTATGTACTAGTTGTACACATGTTTTTCAGTTGGGAGAGCCGGGTCAGATAAAAAGAAAGGGAGGGCCACATAATGATCCCCAGTAATTTGATTGGATAAAATTTGTTCTATATCTTTGAAACAAACATAGTTGTTGTGTCTCATATCAACATAAATGCAATATAAGCTGATTATAATGGTGCACCTGTGCTATTGTTTAAAATGCTTGCGTTCTCTTGTAGCCAAGCACAGTGCACAACCTGTTTATTGCTCTCCCAGTTCAATTAAACTTTGATGAACCAATTAATCCCTCAGTCATAGAAAAAAAGACTAGAATGCAATAATAGTATGCTCACAATGCAAAATCTGCAATCCCATACCTCAGGGCACATTTTCACTTAAAGGACATTTTTCTTTTTAATAATAATAAAAAAAGGATGTCATTCAATAATAAGTGAATAGTATTCAAGCAATTTAAAGGGCCATGATACCCAAATGTTGAAACACTTGAAAGTGATACAGCATAGCTGTAAAAAGCTGACTAGAAAATATCACCTGAACATCTCTATGTAAAAAAGAAAGATATTTTACCTCAAAATTTCCTCAGTAGCCACATCCCATTGTAAAGTACTTCTAAGCAGCAAATCAGTATGTCTGTCACGGGACAGCTAAGGGATTGAGCCTCATGAACTCTTATGTTATTTCCCTATTCAGTTTAAGGAAGTTTACTATGAAATCTCATGAGAGTTAAGTGAAATCTCATGAGATTAAAGTAGAAGAGTTCATGACCTCAGCACTGTTGATGCTGTTTGGCTGCTGTTCATTTCTTCATTTTTTTATTTTTTACCTGCAGCTGGGCAGCAGCTGAATTATAACTTTTTACACAGAACTTATTCTGCTGAGCTGAGTAAGTTGTGAAGTAAAATATCTTCCTTTTTTACATAGAGATGCTCAGTAGGGATGGAATGTGTAAATTTTCGAATTTCGAATTTAGAACGAATGTTATTACCGAAATTTGAATTCTAAATCCGAATGTCGATAAGAACGAATATTCTTAAAAATTCGAAAATCGAATGTTATTTACAGTTTTCGAATGTCACTTTCGAATTCGAATGTTTATAATTATATCGAATGTCCACATTCGAAATTTCGATTTTAACATTCTATTTAACAAATACTATTCAGAAGTTCAATAGTTCATGTGGTAGGGCGGGAATTTAGTAAATTGATACATAAT